>NW_016690296.1:1816483-2020960 GCF_001604755.1 Lepidothrix coronata
CAAAGATACTTACTAGTGTTGAATAAAAAATTATCTTAGTTTTAGGGTGGTATTCTGGATATATGATTTCCTGCCCAAAAAAAAAAGAAAAAGGAATAATGAAGATAAACATAAGCTAATGAAGAGAACTGAAGGAAACAAGCTTACCAAAAAGGTTTGTGTAGGAAGCTGCATACATTTTGTGCCTGGAGGAAAAGACTCCAAGGAAAGTGTAGTGGTAGTCCATAAAAAATGTTACCTCAAACTGTTCCGGAATTTGCAGCTGAGCTCCCATTTCCTTCAAAGGTTGCAAATGACAAGTTTCTGCAAAGCAGGGTTCTCAAAGTTTGCAAAAGGCCAGTGGTTCAGTTTATATTTTTCCTACTGCAAAGCAAATGACTGACAGAGGTCAAACATACAATCTGAAAGTGAAGTCCTGTCCCCTACTCCCTTTCCTGCCTCCTCCTAGTGCTCCACTGCACTGGTTTCCGAGTTCTCCTATGCATTATTTGGCAGCCTCAGCTCGTAGCAACACAAAATTACACACAGCACCAGCAGAACTTCAACTCGGTGCATTTTGGAGGCCTAAATTTAAACCACTCCTTATGGAAGAAAACAGATAATTGTGCTGGAGGAAAATCTTCACGCTCATGATATAAAATACCTTTTGCCTGCTTTTCTGCTGTCGTAAGCAAATGAAAATTTTTGAAAGTGTTTGTTTTTTTTTTTTCTGCAAGTAATACCTTTTTTGGTTATGGACCAGTGGTGCTGACAAATATCTAACTCTTGCCAGGAGCTAAAATACTAAATGTCAATCTAGTCCATTTTTGACAGTGCACATGCAAGATATGACTATTTTTTAGCATGCTCCTTAGAATATGTAAAATGAAAACTGCAAGAGAAAACACAGCCAGTTTCAAACCTTACTTACTGAATTACTTTGGAAAAAAACCAGCCTGATGCACAGAAGAGGAGTGACAACAGGTACTATCAAAGTGTAGAACCAGTTGTGTTCTCTCAAAGAACTAAAGGTGGAGTACAAACCAAAAAGTCAGAAATGTTATTCAGACTTCCTAGCTTGCCCCATTTCAAACTCCTGCAGTGTGGGTGAGATGGCTGTACAATTTTGTGCTTATAGATTTTGAGGCATTTGGATGGCAGGACCGAATTCTTAGCTTGGGCCAAAGACTGTTCCAGCAAACTCATTTTAGAAACATATTTATTTTTATGTTGACGTGACCAGCAGAACTGATTAATGGCAAGGCAATTATGCTGAAGGGCTCCATTGGAAGAGCTGGTTCCAGTGATTGTTGCTGCAGATAGAAGGAGCTGATGAGGAGCAGGGATGAGTTATGACTCCACACATAGTCCCATTTAGCATTACAGGCCAGGGTCTAAACCTATGAGTCAGATACAGCTTTTTCTGGAAATATTTATGAACTACTGCTCTTTATCTGCAAACCTGCCTTCCATCACATCTGAGATGTGAGGTGGGTCGGTTCTGAACACATTTCGCAGTGAGAGGCTCATCTAATCTCTCCCTTTCCCTTGTCCCTCCCCAGGCTCTGACACCTGTAGTGTGCTCCTCTGATTTCCTTCTGCACAGAGACATGAGCACACAACTTCTGCCATTGAATAATCCACTTCTAAATTATCTTTGCCTAAAAATCAGTCTTCAAACATCCTGCATTGCTTATTCTAACCTTCCTCCTAAACTGGATGTTCTCCTACTTTCTTCTACTCTCCCCTCTGTTTTTTCAGTCCTTTTCCTCTATATCCTTCCACATTTATCAGCTACATCAACTAACATAACTCTAACATCAGCTGTGCTGCTAGGGTCACCTTTTTGGCCATTTCCACCATGGAAACAGCTCCACTGTGCTCCTCCCTTGTTTAATGGCCTATAGCCATCTCTCCTGACATTTCCCATTCCTTCATCTGTCAGGTGCTTTAAGGAAAAGAATCAAACAGGCACATTTGAAAGAAACCATTCTAGGTAAAGGTAGTGGGAAGCCATGGTACACAATGAGTTTTGTCTGGAATTGTGAGGATTATCAAACAGGGAAGAACAGTAACTGAAGTGTATTAACTGCTTCACTACAAATCCTGTGTGCACAAGAAGATGTAAATGATGATGACAGTAGATTAAACTTGGTTCACAAGCCTTCAAACATACTCAGTATGACATTCTTTTTTCATTTATGCAGCTGAGCAAGTTTACTTCAGCCAGCGGGTGGGGGGTCTAAGAAAACTCTCTGGACTGTAGAACAAGAACACATCTGTACAGCTGAGATAGCTTTGAAGATATGCCAAATTTGTTTGGGGATTTTTGTGGGGGTTTTGTCTTTTAATAAGCTTAAGGGTTTTCTAGAAGAATCCTAATATCACTTCTACCCTTCACACCAAAAATAAACTCCAAATGAAAACAGCGTCAGGGACAGCCATTTTTATGCCCAAATAGATAAAGTGTCACAAAGCAGAACAGTGTACAAATGAAAAATTGAACTAGTTTACATATTATACATTCAAGCAACCATCAGTCAAACACATCTTTGAAAGTGTTGAGATGACATAGAGAAGTTGCCAATTCCCAGCAAAAATCACCTATAGATGTTTGCAAATGGCAACATCCAATTACAGTGCATTTCAGTATTTAACCAGGCTTGGCAGAGAGAAGGAAAAACAAAAATATACTCACGTTCTGGCAATCCACACAGCCTGTTGAATTTTAGAGCATTAACCGATGGAACACTCTTGTCCTATTTAGGAAATTTTTTTGTCTAGATTTCTTTGTTTGAGTTCAATAATGTAACTGCAAGCTGCTCCAAAATGCCAGGAAGCTTCATTCCAAGTGCAGTGTGAGAAAGCAGACACATGCTTTTTCCCTGCTTGTCCATAAGGAGGATTGTGAAGGGGCCATTAGACCCTTGAAGAAAGAAGTCTATTGGCAGCACCTTTCAGACAGAATTAGCTGGTATTACTGATTTACTGCAATTACACACAGAATAGTAAGGTACATAAATTTCAAGCCAGTGTATCAAATTCCCACACAATACAAATGTTCTGAGCATGCAGCTTGGAAGGGCTGAATTGCATTCAATGTTCTTGGGATTGGGGGAAAGTTGCAGTTCCTCCTGCACAGCTAAATTTGGAAAGCAAGAGACCCCAGGTGTGCTCTGCAGTGCTTTATGGGCTTGTATCAGGAACACTGCATTACAAGACAGGCTTACACTATCCCATTCCTCAACAGTGGGCTTACTTGATAAGTGGAAAGTAATAAGTGGAAACACTGGGAAGATGTTTGCTAATTTCCTTCTACTTTCTCTGTCCCCCACATTACGTCCATCTAAATTCTAATGTTCAGTTTAAGATTATTACAGATTCTGATTCAAAGGAACCTAAATGTGTTGGCTACATATAGAGAGTTGCTTTTGTCTCCTTCTTTTTCTGATCTTCTTCCTTCACCATGAAATCTTTTGTGTCGAGAGCTAACTGGAAACGTCAGGCTCCCAGTCCTCTCTTCAAACTTACATTTGAATCTCAGAAGGAAGCAAGGGGTAAAGCACATTGGAATTTCTTTCCAGAGCCCTACTGGAAGCTGTGCTGTTAGATCTCCTGTGGCCACCATGAGGGAGGTGGCTCCAGTCCCTGTGGAGTCATCCAATGATGCTCTTTCCCAAGTAACTGGACACAGTAGAGCGTGGTGGTAGCATCACATAGAGGGCTCTGATACATTATTGCAGACTTATCTCTTGAGGTATTTTTCCCTTAGATGAGTTTATTTTTTCAGTCCTAATATGAATTCAATACGATTTTTGGCAATAAAACCAAGGCTAGCTCTGTGCCAGAACAGCCCAGGATAAATGTGTCAGAACCTATTTTCATCTGCTTATTTAAGTCTTCCAGAACAACATTTAAGCCCTTCTTCCCATCCAGAGCTATGCCTACCTTGAGTGGTTTGTTTATGTGTACTGGGGATAGCTAGGCAACAAGTGGACAATGAGTCCCCATGACCTGGTAAAACTGCATTGTATTAAGCTGTACATGTCCAACTGGTTTTAGTGTCAAGAGATGAAACCATGCACAAATCTAAACATGGAGTTGGGGGGTTCTGGTGTTATCTTCATCTTTAAAAAAAATAAAATTAATACTGCTATTGCCCAGCATCACTGACATTTAACTTCTGACCCAAATCCTGCAGACCCTGGGCGTACTGAACACATACAAAGCTTCTTTCACCATCAACTGAAGATGCAGTTTTGATTAATCTTTATCTCCTCCCCACTGAGAGCAATGCACCATGACCTCTCAGATCCCTAAAAGGAGCTGTTACCAGAGGAAGTTTGTGGTACCTGACGAGCTGTGGCTCTGAAAAGGGTGTCTGGCACGTTACAAAGCCACGCACGCTGTGGAGCCCCACGGTGTGAAGTCTGTCAGGCCGTGCAGTTCAGTGTAAGGCTGGTTCATCTGCCCCTGTATCACAGCCCTGGAACTGGGAGTACTGGGGAGCACCATGGAGGGAAGCAGGAGCTGCCTGGACACATTCAGTGTGGTGGAAGCAGATTTATTAGCCCAAGCTCAGTGCTGTTGCTGCAGGCAGCAGAGGCAAGGAGGCTGCAGCCAGCTGTGGGAGCAGGGTGAAGTGGATATAATAGAGAACAAATCTGGCCAATTTTTTCAAGTATGGCTTGGCCTCAGAACTGTTGGGAATCATTACTGCATAATATATTAGATGTGCTTGAACAAGTTACATCTCTTGTTTTCTCGGACAATGAAACAATCGTCCTTCTCTTACGTACTATAAATTACTGTAAAATACAAATTGAGATATCCTGTTGATATGTGGGTTTGCTTTCTGGTTTTGTTTGGTTTGGTTGTTATGCCTGGTTTCTAACAAAGCATAACTTTCAGTCCACATTCATGTCAGCAATGGCCTTATTTGAAACAGCAGTTCTTCTCAAGGTGCCTCACAGGGTGGTGACCCTTAATTCCAGACATCCCAGCTTTGATTAAAGCCACATGAAACAAGTTCATCTTTGTAACCCTGCACTAATGTATCGCCTGCTTTCCTCAAACACACAAAAAGCCTGTACTAAGACTGCACTAACTCATCTTTATGTTGGTCACATTTGCTTCGACTTTGTCTCTCTGTCACAGTTCAAGCCCCAAATCAGGTACAGAACTGTCAAGTGCATTATCAGGTAGATCAAAAGCAAGACCCAGAATGGAGTGCCACATTTATTCCTTTAAGAAAAAGGCTTTTTTTTTTATTTGATAGATTTGTTCTATCTATACGTATTCTATCTACGTATTTTTAAGCAAAGCAGAAGAATCCTAGAATTTATAAATAAAGTGAGAATCTCAGGATCTCATGAGTAATGAATGTCTACTTTGCTCTTTTTTGGTTTGCTTCTTACACAAGGCCATCATACAAAGGAGACAGCACAGGGACTATGCAAAGCTTTGACCAGTAACTTGTGAGTTAGGTAAGAAGGAACCTTTCAGTGCTGCCTCTGTAAAAAGAGAGACACCTCTCTCCATGCTCTCAGTCAGCTGACAGCACTGACATCATATGTCAGTGCTGTCAGCAAGCACAATTACTACAGTCACAAGTATTCCTCCTGAATGAGGAGCAGAGTGATTTTCTTAAAATCCAAGAACAAAACCCCCTTTTCCTAGAAGCAGAGATCTCCTGCTTTTTCTTCTTCTGGAGTAAACTGCCTTTTATCCTCCCTAGGGTTGTAAGGAGATGAAATCATACACTTCAAGTGAGTGGCTAATCCTGTCCCTCCCAGAAGTAGCTCACTGGAATGAAGAGGAGGGGAAAAAAAAAGGAACAGGAACAGGAAATTCATCCCCTTATGAATTCTTATTCCCTGTGAGCGATCACTACCTTCACGACTGCTGTTTTTGATTAGAGGTCCTGGTTGGTTTGGTCCCTATCTTGCTCACTTGGGCTTTCACCCAGAGTTTATTGAAAGTTGGTAAGATCTCTAATGATCACAGTTTTGATTCCCATTTAAACACCCACAGCATTTCCTTTCCTTCTAAAGCAGCTGCTCGGATCATACAGGCCTTGTATCGATTCAGGTTTTAGAATCCCACTGGGAATGACCCAGTCCAATAGGACACTCGTGGGAACTGATGAATAATGACACTTTACCTTTCATGTCCACATCGACCTCTTTTTATCCAGCTTTCCTCATCCTTGCAGAAAGAAAGTCCGACCTAGGACTTTCCTTTTTAACAGATAAAGGAATCAAGCATTTCTAAAGTTTAAAGTGTCAGCAGATCCCCAGCTCCAACCTCACTGTTCAGTCCTTTCGAGAAGAATCCAGAGTGAGCATAAAAGATATGAAATAATGTGCAAGTGATCCTCCAATATGGCAACATCTAATTTATTACAGTTGCTGTTTCTGGCTTCCAGTTATCAAACTAATGCTGAATGCAATTTGTTTGAGAGCACCACATACTGTTACGTGCTTTTCTGACTTTCCCAGTGCATCCACTGGTGATCACTTGCAATACTGAGCCGTTTCTAAGCCAGTGTAGATTAATCACAGCACACAGAGTAAAATCTCATGTTCTGAATTCATTAAGCATGGCCACAAAAAATGATCTTAAACACCTGTTTGCAAAAGTTGTCAGATGTGGAGGGATTTCCTTTAAAGAAGAAAATGCAGACAGAAGGTTCAATAGATAAAACACCAACCAAATAAGAGATCTTCTGATTCATCTTCTGTTCACAGGCGTGTGGACGTTTTCTCAAGGTTGTGAAGTGCTAATTATCCCCAAGGCTAAAAGCAAGTCCCTCATATAATAAATCCTACACATAATGCAGCCACTACAGTTACAATATTATGTATAAAACCAGTTGATCCTCTAACAGTTCAAATTCTAGCTGCAAAAATACTTCTTTTCATTGAATTAGGAGACAGGAACCCATTACGAGCCCCGGAAAGCAATTCAGTCCTACTAATTTTCCATCAGGCCTTGTAATCTTGTCTAAACATTAAATTCCAGATTAAAAAAAAACAAAACGTAAAAAGCACTTTAAAAACAGAAAAGTAATTTAATACTGTTTTCGAAATTGTGGTTTCACTTTCTGTAGGAAGCAAATGTTCCTGTGGGGATCACCTGAAGGAATGCCAAATATCAATGACAGACTTCAGTCCTGCATTTCACAGAGTAGTGCAAACCTTTTCACAAATAAGCAAGCTAGGAGAGCTTTAGCTCAGCTTCAAATAGCCTGAAATTGCTTTGTTGTCTCTTCAGTTTTCACATGGAACCAAGTTGAACAGAGCAATTTTAATTGAGTTTTGCAAGGAGGTTTGTTTTAGTCCATTCTAATTCAATTTCCAAGCATGTTTACACGGATATACCCACAGAAGGCAAAATTTAAGTTTTCACAGCCATGCTTGTGACTTTGCAATGTGAAGCTATAAAAGCCATATACCTAAGGGCTCTTAATTACATGAAGTACAAGTATCATCTCTACCTTCTCCTTCTAAATGTTGGTAAAAGATAAAGGTACTAAGATTAATTTATCAGATATTTGATTTCTTAAATATTAGCATCAGTCATGCTTACAGAACAAGCACCTTTGCACAAGCAATTTTAGAATACACAGACCACAATACATGTGCTTGTCCTCTGGAGATATAAATAAGCAATCAACAAAACATGGGGTGTTATGCTGTGCTTGTGTAACAAGAGATCAGTTTTGTCAAAGAATGTTGGAAGTTTGGTCCTTCAGATCTTTTGGGACTGAATGTAGAACTCATAAATACTGATTCCTATCTACTCTCTCAGCCAGAAGCAGCATAGGACATGCACTGACAATAGTCATAACCCAGCAGAGTGCTCAAGCACATAATCTGTATAAATACACAAGCATTAATTAAGACAAAAGATATCTGCTTCAAATCAGATTAATGCTGGTCCAGTTGGCTGAACCACAGCAGATATTACTGTCAGCCAGGACACAGTCACATTCCTGTGAACACAGCGAAACAGAAGATAGAGCCAACAGGAGGCAGAGTTTCTTTATAAGGATTCTATGGATTTCATGCTCCCACATGAGACTTTACAAACCAATGCCGGCAGTATTTGTTATACCAGTCCAAAGGGCAAACCTTCACAAGTATCTAAAACACATGGACCTTTTTTTTTCCATTTTACAAAAGAATCATAACTCAAGTTCTAACTTTAATCTGCAGAAGTGCTTTCAAGTGCCAACCCCCTGTATTTACTAGAGAAAGAACAGGACAGAACAGAAAGCACACAACAGCCTCACACAGACCACTGGGGAAATGCTGGGTCCCAATGACAACCATAGTGGAAAAGGTAGATTTCTGCAGTTCAAACCTGGAGCCAGACAGGTGCAGATGCTTTGTTACCACTGCCATCAGTTTAGGTACCCATTCATAGGATTTAGAAATGTAGATGTGGAGAAATAGTTATACCAGCAGCATTTTTTGTGTAGACTTAGTCAAGGCAAGAACAGATCAACTACCTAGTGACTCTGTGCTCTGAGACCTGGCATTCATCTTCTCCCATCTTCCAGAGCACACGTAGACATGACTGTTTTCTTTTTTTGTTTCTAGGAGACACAGGTTGAATACTTTAAAAGAAAAGATACGTTGAATATGCAAAGAGATAACAAGATATCGCAGGAATGAATGCACCCATGTAAAAGATAAACATGGAAAAAGTGGAAAATAGAGCTGAGTGAAGGACTTTTTAGCAGCAGGAGACTTTAGTGAGTAGGTAAAAATGATATAACGATGTTAAAATGGTAGGAGATAATAATCTTAGCCTTGCACAGGGAACTGTGGTTCACCATGAGAGAGAGGAAAAAAAAAGACATAAAAACCCTTGAGTCTTGTTAAACTTTAAAAGTGTAATATAGATGTAAAGCATTAAAAATTACTGCCTTAATCTTGCACATGTATCGCTTTCTGCAGAGTCCAGCTAGTGCCTTGACATCAAAGAGAGCTGGAATGAGGCCTGTGTCTGGCAGCCTGTGCCTGGCTGAGCTTAGTTCCTTGTGGATTTACACCAGTGCTGCATCCCAGATCTGGCAGGCGTGGTCTGCTTGCCAATCATCACTTTATCTTTTAGGGTATCTCTTAGGGTAGCAAAACTCCAAGGCCTGGAGCTTGAGCTGGAGCTCAGAAGTGCCTTGCACACACAGACTGTTGAGCCCTGGTGAGGATAGAGATCTGGACAATCTTTCCAGAGGATCTTATATCACTGCTGTTTCCAGTGCTGAGCACTCAAAGGGCAGAGTTACATGTGAAAATGCTGACTAGAACTGTTTTAGCATAGAAAATTATGGGAATGGAAGCTTACACTGAAGTGTGGAAAGAAGGCCTTATAGTCTCTGAATGGAATGTGAAATTGCTGCATAGGGGGTTGATCCTGTTCCCATTGTAGCCATTGCAAGCTCTTCCCCATCCTGCATGTCTATTCCTATCTGATTTATCTGGAGAGAAAAAAACACCACCAAAAAATCCCCCCAAACCACTAGTAAGCTAACAAGGACTTTTGTACAGAATGACTTTGAAGTTTCCCAACTTGCTTTACTCCCTGCCATGATTTAGGGGTGGCCCTGCTGGTTGGCTTCAGTACACCACAAGGAACCAGGCTTCCAAACTAACTGGATCCCATTTGTTTGGGGTATATTTAGACAACCATCTCCTGGGGGTCTTCTTTCTCTTGTTCAATTTCCCATTTCACTCAACAGTATCCAAGTACTACTGAGATGCATTCAGTACAATTTTACTGAATGAATACGTTTCTTTTATCAGTTTGCACAGCTATTTTCATTTTTTCGTGGAGAATATTAAGGATAGTAACCAGTAAGTCCCACTCTTTCACAGCAGAATTTTTTTGATTGGAATTAGTATCTATTTTTCTAGCCAGCTTTGGAAGAATCAGCACTGAGTCAGCTCCAATTACAAGCAGATTTGTTGGAAGCATTTTCTTTTCAGCAACAATTGTAGTCATCTCAAAACGTGTATGGGTGTCCATGTACTTATGCTTTTCTATACTGTGGAGAGGAACTCTCCCTGAGAGCTTTAAGCAGTGATAAGTGGGCAAAACATGTCAATAATTATCTTTATCATCAGGGTAAACCATCTATTCAAGACTAGGGAGATCCCAGTGTGATCCCTGATAAAGGAATTACATAGGGCAGGCAGCACTGCTAAGAACACACACTGTAATTACAGAACATTAAAGCATATGTTCAATACTTGATCTGTTTACCTTAAGAACACACAAAAGAGGGCAAAATACAATCTGAGGAAAAAATAACTCCCTTCACCATTAAATAAAAACAACAACTTATTTAAAGCAGTCGATATAGGTTCACCTAAAAGGTGAAAAATCTGCAGCCTGTGGAAAAAGGAATAATTGTAAATATGATCTCTTAAATCTGTTTCATTCTGAGATTCTAGGATATGAAGAAGTTCATATTAATAACATCCTTTGTAAAAAAAAGAAAAAAAATCCAGCCTATGAGGCATATGGGATTGCAGTGACTCTAAGTTTGTACTTTAGTTTATACTTTAGGGTAATGCTCTCTAAAGATTCTTTGAACATTTCATTGCTTGGCTTTTGTACAGTAAGTGTGCTGTGAGATTTCAGGCTGACCTTTAGCTTTTGGAAATCCCTGAATCTGTGCTTGCAGAACAAGCCTGTTTCAACTAAACAGAAGAAGGAAAAACAGCGAGGAATGTTTTGTTATGGGGTAGGCTAATTTCTTTTAAACAAAGGAAACATTGCTGATTCAACAAAATATGGCTAAAGAAGCCTTAAGTGGAAAGTAAAGGAAATGTTTCGTGAGGAAAATTCAAGAAAAGGGATGTGAGATAGAAATAATAAAACCTGCCTTTTGCCCTTTGATCACCTCCTTATCTGTAGGGAGACGTGTACCAATGTCCTAATCAATATTCACCTAATCTAAGCTTCTTCTTAAGAAAAAAACCCAACAAACTACAGCTCAGAATTGTTTTACTGAGTGAGCAAGCTCAATCCTCTTTTGAGTTCTCACAAGTCTACTTAAAACACTACTAAGATTAGAATGTTGTCCTTTTTAATTCATCACGACCCCGATAGCTTAGGCTGAGACAATCCCAGTGGTTTTCAGACCCACTTTTCCCAGCAGACTGCTTTAAGGGACTTTTATACTGGGAAATATAACTAATGTCTTGTTTGTTCTCATATCTGGCTGGGGACAGCAGAGTTCCAAAAGAAATACAAGAGTTATTTGTTTATGTTAAGATAAAGCCCTGCTGTAAGATGTCATCTCATTTATGATTTCTCCCATAAATTTAGTTCACTCAGAACCAGATGCTTCTTATTCAGAGTGATTAATTGTAAGAAAACTTCTTAATATCTGGGTTTAAGGTTTCTCACTTCATTTCATTTGAGTGTGAAACCAGACAGGAATGAGGTGCAGAGAAAAAAATATTGTTCCAGAAGAAAATGGAATAATTTTTCACTTCACGACCTGAAGAACTCTCAGCTCTCCTAAGCACAATACTGTAGGGTTGTCAAAACTGGTTTGAACTTCTCATATTTCCTTTGGATATTACTGAAATAGTTTGTAAGTAAAAATTATGAATGCTTTGAATGGAAAAGTTGAGTTAGAGAAAAATGAGAAGCGGGAGTACAGAAGAAAGAAGTGTTAGGGCCTTAACAGTAACAGTCAGAAAGAGCAACCTCCAGTGCCTTGTGTGTGTGCATGTTGAATTTAGTTGATGATTTCCTTATCTTCCTCAGCGTGTGAATCTGAGCAGATGAACCATATGACAGCTGTGTAATCCATACAGCAAAGCATGCTTCCAGGTATTCCCTCTTTTTGTAATGTACCATAAGGCAAGGAATAATTCAGGACAATCATCAAGCAAGGGGACTCTCTGATAAGAACAGGTCATTAGGATCTTCTGAAGGTGATACCACTGAAGACAAAGCTACTATCATGCCCAGAGGGAGAGAGGAAATTGCTTAGAAAGGAAACAAACAAATAAAAAAACCCTGCTGTCAGAAAATGGCCAGGAAATGGAGTTTCCATTCCACTACTTTTTTTAGGTGAATCTTCAAGTGTTAGTAGTTTCAGTTTTCATGCAGCATGTTTGAAACTGCTGCAGCCTTTGTAGTGACAACTTACACAATTAAGCCAATTTCCCCTAAGTAAGTTGGTCATTGAAGTAACCTTGATTTCTGCTTTTTTACAAGAGCCTTTGAGATAATAACAAATACCCAGCTGGACTACAAGCAAGCATTAATAGATAGTGTCTGGTGCCTTGTGAGAATGTATCTCGCATGTTGCAAACTCTCCCCCTTCCTTATTGTCATATCCCATACTTCTCCTAAATACACAGATTCTGTTACCTTTCCCTTAAGGAAAATCTGAAGAACAGATCTGTATGAAGCACAAATCTCTACATTAGTCCTCATTAATTGTAGGTAAAGAATTTATCATTTCCTGGTCCACATGTACCTGTATATACTTGAGGGGTGGTACACAACATCCCCATATTGACTGCTCAGAGCTGAAGCTATAGTTTTTACATACCCAATGACTACCTACAAGTCATTGCTCTTTCAGAAAAAGTCGTGCCATTTGGGTAGTAGACAACCTAAATAGGAAGCCAGCACTGCTGCTGTGACACAGAGCTTCTCAGAGCAAGGCCAGATGCAGTCATTGATTCAGTGAATAGACAGCAGTGCTAAATCAAATAGTTAATTGCCTTACATTACCCATGCCAGGAATTGTTTTGGTTTCTCACATCTCAGTGCATAAATACAGCAATGAGAAGAGACTTCCCTAAAGGTGTTTTTGTGTGTGTGTGTGTGCCTGTTTCCTCCCCAATATTTCAGTCTTGATCTGCTCTTCCAGTGGGCAGGGCCTCTTCCATACAGATGACTCACAATGAAGCATTCTCCAAATGCAAGGTGAATAAGTATCTGCAGGGGATTTAGGCTGACATCAGTCATTCCAGATCCTCTATATTGGATATGAACTTGGGGCAGGAAAGAAGTGAAGCACTTGTTCATTGAATCATTCAGACACTTAACTCATCTTAGCCATACCTCAGAAGGTAATTACACTCCCAACAGCAAAAGTGAGCTGAAATCAATTTTGCCAGATGAGTCCAGATGAAAGGTATGATAAAGGCACTGGGAGCTATAGGAGTCTTAGTTTCCATAACCAGACCTTGTTACAGTCACCATCAGGCTTTCTAATGCAAGTGGAGTAATCCTTTCAAGGTGATTGAGGAATCCTGTCTAGCACAGACTACAGCTTCTTGCACTGACCCCAAACGAATGGGAGAGATCATACAATACACTCTCTCTGTGGCTGCTGCCCTCTTGTGTAAAATCAGTCTGGGCCTTATGCAGTCTCAGTTCTGTGCTGAGTTACTCTAGAAATAAATGCATTTATCTTCTGTTAAGTTATTATTTTTCAGACACAGGGGCAAAGTGGCCCTGTGTTTTTAAGGACACAGGTTACTTAGATAGCTTCCAGCACTGCCCACGGATGTGTGGGGCTGCTTGTGCCTTGAAAGTTGCTTACTCCACTGATTTGAGCCATATCTACCAACTGCACTGATGACCTCTTGCAATTGGACTTTGTCTAAACCTAAGTCTTCATGAATTAGGACTTGTAGCCAGAGCAAAACTTCACTCAAGCACCGCCAAAAACCAGCTTCTAGCCCTGAGGATTAAATCAACCTAGGCAATTCCTGACAGAAATTTGCTTAAACTCATCTAAAATACTCCAGTGAAGAGGATTCCAGGCCCCCTAATTCATCAGTCTTTCCTCAGCCTCAGAACCACTGAATATGTAAGCTTAAATTTTTTTTGCTGCAAGTTGATTTCTTGCTGTCTGAAGCCTATGAACAAGAACAAACAATTTTACTGCCTTCTTTATAACAGCTTCCTGCTGGGAAGAGGTTAAGTCCTCCCTCCCATGTCTATAGTTGTTTTTTTGTGGGCTTTTTTTTCCAAAAGAGAAAGACTGAATACAGTAAATTCCTCCCCAGCTTCCTCATAGGTCATGCTTTCTAACTCCTTTACCATACTTACTGATCTGCTTTGGGCCCTTTCCAATTTGCCCACATCTTTCTGAGCTTGACAGAGCACTCACAGCGCCAAGTAAAGATGAATAATTACCTCCCAGGTCCTACGGATTGAGCTGTCCCATTAATATGGCCCAGGATCACGTTTCCCTCTTTCCTTTAAGGAAAAAAACCCAAAACACACAAGACCCTACCACCTACCTCCTGCCCCAGGCTTCCTTTATTTAGTTTAGAAACACATTAAACACCCTCCAGATCCTTTGCAGCTGAGCTGGTGTCGGCAAGACACCTCTTGTTTTTATAAATTCCATTTTCCGAGTGGAAATTCGCATTACTCTAACAAATTATATAATTCCACTTTTTGTCTTGCGTTTTCCAGATCATTCTGAATGTGGCTCTATATTTTATAATGCCAACAATCACAGCCTGTGGGCTCTCATCAGTAATTTTATGTGTATACTCTTGTTTCACTGAAGGATTAATGAAAAAAAAGTCATAGAAGGGGATCCATGACGTAAGGCTGTAATACTGCTGGGATGTAGAATGTGACTTTTTTTTAAAAAAATACCATTTTCTAAAGGATCTAACCCTGCAAAGTCAGACAATAATGATAAATGCCTTCAAAGGCTTGTAAGAAAATTCCTTCCCTGGTATCTCTGAGTACAACATTAATAGTGTTCGTATCAAAGATAGACTCTTCTTGCAATAAAGTGTGGTATGTTTTGTGTAAGGAAATACAGAAGCTCACAGGAGACCTGTCATTAATGATAACAGCTAACTTTCAATCTCGTGGGGATATTTTCCTGCCTAGAGAGATTTGGTGAAAATTCTTGTGTTCCCACATCAAATAATGTGTGAGAAGACAGAGAGCGACAAAAATTGCTCTACCAGAATGGCCTTAGTGAGGACCAAAAAAACCCAAAAAAGATAAAATATCCCTATCTCCCTATCTCAGGTAGATCAAACTTCTGATTCTTACTGTTAGCCTGAAGGGTCTGTAAAAACATATTAAGAAATGTGAAAATGGTACTGAAGAATTCACAACACTTTTCATGTGCTTTGTGAATGTGCTATACCTCCATCAGAAATTATTTTAGTTATGGCTTTTAATAAAGCTGCCTGAATATTTCACATCAAATGACTCCTCTTTGGAAAACTGAGTTTTAAAGTCAGCAGCTTTGGGGAGCTTTTGAGGAAAAGTCCCAAGCTTTCTTGGCCTTTTAGTTGGTTGGACTTTGGTTGGGTGTGGGTTTTTTAACACCCTCAGCCTAACTAGACAGGTCTTGGTGTTCATATTTCATGTCTGTCAAAAAATATTCTGACGTAAAACTACAAAAAAAGTCACACAGAACTGTAGCTGCAAAGAGTATTTTTTTATGTCCCTAGTACTCCTTTCACTGAGTTTTAATTTTGGCCTTATGTCCTTTTCTTTTTCGCTTGGCCTTGTTTCTCTGCTCCCTTTTACAACATATCAAGACCACAACATATGCAGGGCAGCAAACAGTGCTCTGGTCTGCGAGTAACAGTTGCGTAAAAATAATCCCAGTTTATCTAATTGTGCCTGTATTGGGTCTATTAAATAAAAATAATCATCATGATACCTATAAAGACCTGTACTTTATTTTATGTGTCCCCTGCAGTGGCCACTTCTGATAGGGAATGACTCAGAAAAGTCATTCTGAGGCATTGTAAGGGAAGAGAATAATAATTTTTCTATGATCGGACATTTTCATTTTTCTGAGTAGTGGATTCACTGCCCTCTACTGCTTGAGATGAGCACAGAGCCATTTGGGAACTGCTTAACTTCTCCCAACAAGCCAACTCTAATACAGCCTGACTTGGAAAACCTGTGATCAGAAAATAGCAGTCTCACCTGCCACGGAGAACTAAACTTTGTACTGGTAGTAAAGCTTTCCATTAAAATAACATGGAATTACAGTGAAGGTCTTTGTTATTATCTCATTAAGGTAAAACTACATTATACTGCTTTGTACAAAGGGCACAGCATGTGTGTGCACCTACTCAACAGGAGTAAAAAAATCAGGAATTATCAAGACAGATAGATCGAATTCCACCACCCTACTTTTAATACATAATCTATCTTGTTCACAGAGACATTTGGTTTTCCTGGTGGTGATCAGCATGATACATAAATCCAGGTTTTAAAAGTGCAAGCAGCTTTTCAACTGTGCTTAGTGTACAGGGGGATTTTCAGCACAGCATAGACTGTACTGAAAAAAACCCCCTGTGACTTGCATATAAATAATTCATGTATTTAAGATATAGTATCACAATGTAATGGCACTTAGGTCACTGAGCTCATGAGAAGCACAACAGGAACAGGGGGAGTAACAAGGTGAAAATGGGAAGGATATTTTTATCTCCAGATAGCAGCTGGTGACAATATCATCACACCCATTCCACATGGCAAATTTTGAAATCCCAATTCAACAGCTTGCTGAGCACTTCTCACTCTGTTCAAAATACACAAGTAGTGTCACACTGCAGCTTCAGATGCTCTGGGGATTGCAGTGACTTGCCAAGAGAAACTGCTGAGGAAGAGAGGCAGCTAACACCAGCCCATTGATAATTCTCAGCAAGTACTCTACGCTGAGGGCTGCTTTTGTGCATTTCTTGTAAAAACAGATTTCTGATGTACAGTTTTCTTTGAAGGAATATGACCCCCACATTAAAAAGAAAGGAATGGTTGCCATACTTCAAAACAACCACCAACTGTATAAAGCTAGAGATAGCAGTTAAACTAGTCAAAGTACAATTTTATATAGTGGCAGCTACATTTTCATATGTATGATTTACGATAATACCATAAAATCTTTATCATATTTTTTCTATATCACAGGCAAGCAAGAATAATAGGGTAGAAGACAAAAAAAAAAATCCCACATTTACACAGTGTTCTTTATATATGTTGTTCACACATCTAGTTTTAATAACAAACATGTATAATCACATACAACCACATATTACTTAAAATTACTTAATCACTTGGAATTACTTAACAGAAAAATAATTACTTAGCATTTTCCCTCAATCTCATTTCTTTTACCCAGTTCTTTACTTCTTGCTTGGGCACTCAGAACAAGTATTATGGCAAATATGTTTCTAAAACAGCTACAGGGAAGGACTCCGGGATTAGTAAGATGTTTACAAATATTTTGGAAATTAGTGGCTTTTCAAAGAAATCTTTATCCTTAACTAAATTCAGGCTTGCACAATCACATACACACAATACAGCTGGTTTTTGTAAGATTGTGCATTTTGTGCTGCCGAGTGAACCTTCAGCTAGTCAGAGGAGGCCTGAGGAAATGATTGTACAGTGACAACTTACAGACTGCTGGTGTCTGTTTACAGCACAATGGTGTTGCTTAATCCTATTTGTCTCCTGCAGCGGCATTTCAGTAAGAAGACGCTGCTTTTTTTCTTAAAGAAGAGCTTGGTCTCACTATATTATTTGAAGACTTTTTAATATGCAGAATATATTATTGTCCGCATGACTGGAAACTACTGTGCACAGAAAACAGAAGCCTCCTTATCTAGAGGGGCACGAGAGACAGATATTGGCATAAAGCTAAAAAAAAGTTTGCAGGGTCAGTTTCTAATGGCATTCATCAAAATTTTGAAGTTACTATAAAATAGGAGATTGCAAATGGAATAGAAATATAAGCCAATTCAAATGATCAAATATCCTTGTACTAACCATTTTATATGTTCGATCGATGAGGACTAAAATTTCAGGTCTGATGTCGTGCCTCCTTGGTTTTCAGCTCTTTCAACTTTTTTCTTCAACATAGCCAGCCAGTGTAGCAGGAGAAGCTCAAGCGATGCAGGATTTTATACCTTGCTGTAAACAAACAAAAAAGAGCTTTTACCTCAGTTAAGACTTCCCTTTCTCAGGTCCAAAAGTTAACTTTGGAGCTTACAGTCCTTTATTATTGCCTTGGACTAGGCATTTGTATAACAACGTATTTGTATTTACATTTTACAAATGGAAACACTATGTAATAGATTTACGTCATTATTAAACAGTTAGTGTTGATCACATAGAAACTTTTATTTATTTAGCAGTTAGCAGTTCTAATGTCCCTCTGGACAACAGGTAACAAAATGAAAACAAATTCAAGTGCAGAACAGTACCTTACAATTAGAGCACGAAACTTTCAGTGGAAATCACACCGAGGAAGATAACTGAGAATACATTAAGACAACTGACTGACCAGGTGTAGGCACATTTTAAGAAGCCTTTTCAATATCCTAAAATTGCTGGGTGTATCAATAAAAATGAGAAGGAAAAGGTTCATTGCCATCTGAACATGCATCCAGCAAAAGCCAGAATTAAGTACTAAACCCTCAACCAGTTGCTTGTTCGGGAAACAGTGTGGGGATTTGTTTAATCCCAGAAGGAAACTGTCCAGGAACTGTGGAGAGGCAGCCCGGGATTCCTGCCCGGAGACAGCTGTGAGGGGGATCGAGTGAGGGCCGCGCCTTCGCGGCAGGGTACAGCGGCACACTGGGAACATCTGGGAAGGAAGAGGGGACTGTCACGGGGACACTCCTCGGGGGCTTCCTCCGTGAGACCACGGGAGGTGCGGAGGCCCCTCAGAGGGGAGAGGGACAGGACAGTTTCGACTCCTGCAGGGAGTGAGGGGCTGGTCCGTGTGGAGCCGCTCCAGGAGTGAATACGACAGTAACGAAAGGCCTTTAGCAGAACCCTATTGCAGACTTATGGCCACATTCCCTAAGTTTACAATAAATAATCCCTCACGGTGATTCCCGCACTGATGCGGTCGCCGGTCCGCCCTCAGAGCCGGCCGCCAGGGGGCAGCGCGGAGCTGCGCAAAGGCGCGGGAAGCGGACACAGCCGCACCCCCCCATCCCTCAGATAATTCCCTGAACCTCGGCACAGCAAATGCTCCCAGTGCCAGCACCGCCAGCCAGCTGCTCCCTCCCTGCCCTGTATTCAAAATACACTTAGTACGTAACGCTGATTTCACCAATAACTCTGCGAAAAGTACCCGTGTGCACAGCAGTTTGTCCGGAGTGGTACTCCCCCCAGCATACTTGAACGGCTTCTCATAGTGTTAATAAGAAGCCAGCATCAGTATGCCAGTGTATTCCAAAGCATTCTAAAGGCACGTCTCAGTGTCAGTAATTTTATTTCTTCTGAATAACAAATGTCAAAGTAGAGAGTGTTATTCTTCCTGCTATTCCTGGCTCAGGGCACTGGGTGGATGAAGGAATCTCCCTAGCTCAAGCTATTCAGCCACTGCTGCCTATGCTTCTGCTTTGCCACCAGCTAGCGCGCCCTGTCTTACCTTCTGCATGACGCAAGACTGCTCTTTCCTTATGTTACTGGAATGAAGTGATAGCTTCCAGTTGCTATGTTTTTTCACCCCTCGTTCAGACAGTGTAGCTGTTCCCAGTTTTACTCACCTGAAGCCAAACAGGTTATGTCACAGCTAGCTGGACAATATAAAAGCAGAACTAGAACCCAAGGCAAGTTAAGACCAGCATCAGTTGGCCCTGATGAGGACAAACACCAGTCCTGTCTCCAATTCAGAATTCATTGCAGGAGCTGTGTCAGACTACAGCAGAAGTGGACCCAGTGTCCTTAATTTAGCTCTGTTACCTCACCTAGCCCTTACTTAAGCAAAATCATATTGGCCCCAACTGCTGTGCCAACATTGGCAACTGCTGCTAAAACCAGTGTTACCTGGGCTGCCTCTGAAAATTCAACGAGTCCAGAAAGTCTCCCATGCTTCATAGATATATTATCCACTGAAAGCCAAACAGTTCCTCTTAAAACTGCAGGAGAAATGACATTGAGTAAGTTAATTGAGAACACAGGTTTAAACAATTCTGTTCAGACATTTTTTCCTACCTATAAATAAAACCCAGAGATTAAGGGCAATGGAGTTATGTGTTTGCTGGATGGTTCTATGTAAGGAAAAAATAGGCTTTAGAAGGCTTCCCAGCAAAGCCAGCACTTCAGATACCATTCCATTTTTCTGCTGTAAACTGTGACTACTATTCTTAGCCCACCTGACTACTGTCTCTGATGGCTTTGCTGCAGCACCCGTTCAGTTTGTACTCAGGTTAACTAATAAAACTGTAGCTGTAAAGGTTGAATCTGTAACATCAAGTTTTCCCTAGTTTCCCCATGAAGGACATGATGGTTATTTGTTGGGTTTTCCTGGTGTTGTCACGTGTTTAGCATAGCAAGTTGTCTTTTGGCACCAAACTGTGCTTGGAACTATCTCCTCTCTCTTGCATCATCACTCGTGATCAAGAGCCTTCTCTGACATTTTTAATGGCTAAAGCACTTGTTTCAAGAAGTTGAGAGAAATTAGAACATTGAAAGCCAAATACTGGGTCGTCAGTTTTTATCCCAGTTCCCCCTCACCCACAAAAGACATCCAAGTCACAGTATCTTTGTGTTTTCCACTTCTATACAGAATTTTTCTTCCTCACTGAGTAATAAATATTCTCACCTATTGCAAAAAAGTAATGGTCTCCCCAGCACAGCCTTATATAGCTCTTTGAGTAGAATCTCTCTCTAAAAATAGAAATCTCTTTGACATTGAAGCTCCAGGCAGCATGGAAGCTGTTGCATTTCAAGCTGAAGCTTTTGGAAAGCGTGCTCTGTATTTCCTTTACAAGTGTCCCACAAATGTGCAAAATGCACGGCCTGTCCTGTCATGAACTTTGAGTAAATGAGATTTTGTTTGCAGCCAGTGCTGTTGCAGCAATAGCTTCTTAGAAATAAGTAATAAAAAAAGAATGCAGCACTGGCAAAAGGTGCTGGATTTACAGCTCTGCAAAAATAACACCCTTTCTTTTCCCCCCCTGCCCTCAGACACAAGTGCCAGCCTTTCCCAGACTGCCTGACTGGGAAAGACAGCCTGAGTTAAGCCCAGCACTTGCACTGAGGACAGGACAGATGAAACCAAGCAAACACATTTCTCACACATCAGGGTAGAAGTTTTTTCAGTTCTCAGGCTGACATTCCTCTTGGGAATACACAGAAAGGAAAGGGCAGGTGGAACAGAAACCCTCTTGGTCCAGCTTTTGAAGATGTTGACAACTTGCTCTTACTAAAGCCAGCAAAAGAACAAGCCAACTCTGCCAGTGTGCCTGAATGGGAGACTGTAAGGATAGGTGGTCTAATTCTTCAGAATATTAAGTCCAGGACCGTTAAACAGAGCTCAGCACCTCTGTGTCAGACTTGCTCAGACATGACTGTACAAAGGTAACAGTTGGACTATTGACATGAGATCCAGAAATCTGGCTCAACTTCCACAGTTAGTGTCAGAGTAAAACAACATTTCCTCTATGTTCTGACTACTGCTATCCATTTTTCATGCCAAAAAAGTTCTTCCAGCACTGTAATATTCCCCTGGCAGCATATTTAACATGAATTTGAAAGTGCTGATATTTTCAAATTAAGACATACAAGTGAGTAGTGATAGTAAAATCCAAACGAGGAGATGGGGATATGATTTTAGCCTGCCTTGAGAGAGATTCATTCTGCCTTCAGTTCCAGGCCAAGTCTTATGCTCCACTTGTAAAATACTTAATTTTTACTCTGGTTGGCCTCACACTGGAATTCTGATACACAACCTTACACAGTATTTTATTTAAGAGCTGAAAGGAGCTCACAAATACAAGTCTCCATGTCAATTTTATGAAACATGCACAAGTTGAAAAAGGGGTTCCAGGGTTGCCTACACAAGAAAGGAGTGAGGGGGTGTTAGAGTGATCTTTTCTATAGAGACACTTAGTCCTATATATTTTATAATTATCTTCAGGGAAAGACATTTCAGATTAATCCACTGAAAAAGAAGGAAGAGTTTTATGTGATGGTTTGCATCAATTTAACTATGACCATTTTAAAGCTTGATAAAACTAAAATTAGGTAAATTCTGGATGTATTCTGGAAAAAAAATGGAGACCAATGATTAAGGGCTTTAATTGTTTGATTAAAAGCACAAGTTAAAAAACCTGCTCAGTGTTGTTATCAGGCAAGTGGCAAAGCCCACAGAGGGAATGCTTTTGTCTCTTAATTCCCTGGAGATTTTGGAAACATCTTTCAAGAGCCTCAAGTCACCATTTCCCCCAACATTAGGGCCTCCAGCACAAGCACAGAAACCTTGTTTCCTCTTCTGAGAGGAGAAGTAGACCACGGACCTCCCTTGGATATCCTTGGTGTACATCCACCCTCTGAGCCATCGTTGCTCCTTTCCTTCAAGCTTTGCTTGAGCCACCAGGGAGAGGTGGGGCTGATGAACATCCAAATTCCCTGATGAATCACAAAACAGGAGCTGTCCAGGACAGCAGCCAGGCGACACGGGAAGGCCTCTACACAAACCTACGTGTTGGCGCTCACAAAACATTCACTCGGTTTGGCAGAGCTTTCCTTTCTGAAAACCAAGATGGGCTGGCCTGAGATCGCCCTCAGTTTTAAAAGGTTGTTTCAAAACATCACACCCTAAGCATGAGGGATGCTAAGGGAATTTGCCAGGTGAAATCCTGGTAAGTACAGCTACCAGCTCTCACAGAGGACCATTTTCTTTAGTCTAATAAACAGTAATTTTATTTAATTGAACAGTCCAGCTGAAGATGACTGCAAGCAATCAGAGCTGGAACTCAGTTTCTGTATTGAGCTCGCAGCTGAATTCAGACCACTCTTTGATTCATACTTCTCCAATGACTTGGAATTCTGTGCTTTCCTTTGAAGATTATTAGGCACTGAGCACTTTCCTTGTACATAACACAATAACTGTTTAATGCATATTATCTAGATGTTGCATTTACCAGATGCTCACATTATTTGGTTTCTTTGAACAATCTGTCCCGTTTGTGCTAGTGCAGTCCCCAAAGCCCCCCTACCCTGTAATCTGAGACCTGGCCCCGTTGTGCTGAGCATTGTACACACAGGAACTCTCACAATAAACACAGTGCCACTGCTTTCTCCACTGGGAGTGAGGCAGAGCTTCCAGTTACCTCTTCATGATCCTGCTGGTGTTGACTGAACTGCTGCCTCAGCAGTGAGGCAAGTAGCAAGAAATACATCACTGGGCACACATTTCAGGATAACCTTGACATCATTGCCAGTGATAGCTCCAGCCCTCGCTGAAACAGAAACCTGCAAGACGGCATTTGCTCCTTCTTGCTGCCTTTGCTATTCCTTGTGGGTGGGTGATCATATGCCATGCCTGTGTATTTGCAAGCTCATGACATAATGTTAAGGGATTGTCATAAACAATACCATTTCGGGGAATGGACTGAGGAGGCCGAACATTTCAACTGTCACTGGAGTAGGTTTGCTTTAAGGATTAAATGTGTTGTCTCAAATCCAGATTTGTAATGAGAACCCTCCTGCCTTTCCCTCTCTGCCTGCTCCCCGTGCCCCCTACTTCAGGAGAATTTGGGCAGATGACCAATGGAGTGAAAATGAGACAGGGGAGTCACACAGGACAAAGTAATTGATACAGGATATGAAGGTAGGAATGAGTGGATTTGACAAAGTAGCTACACTAGCAGCTGAGTGGCTCCTTTGCCTGCTAGTAGGATGGATTTGTAGCCTGTATGTCAGTAATTAAGAAGTCAGTCATCTCCCCCACTCCCACCACCCCAAAAAACCCTCACACCCCTTATGTCCCTCCCCAAATGTTGCTTAATCTGAAAGGCAGGTCACAAGCCAAAGTTTCAAATTACACAAACATACTTTGGACTAAACTGAGAAAAGTACAAAGACCTCCAACAAACTCTTTTTTTCTGCTTTTCCCCCTGTTTTTAAGAAACTGAAGGTTTTAGTTACTTCTCACATCCATCTGCTGCTTTCTACCAGCAGCCACAAGTCCAGGCTAGGAATGTTGTTGTCTTTGTGACAGTGTGCACATACCCCATCATTCTCTTAGCACCACCATAAGATATGTATTTCAGATGGCAGCTCTTGCTTTTTACCTTTCATTTACCTGTCCTTTGATTGCAATTTTGGTATGAGAAATGTGCCACTTTTTCTACTGGAAACACCTAGTGCATGGTCTTAGGACCATACTAAAAGTGCAAGCATAGAGCAGTTCCACTGCTGTATCAGTGACAAGAGCTCAGCCCAAGATTAGGCAGTGGATATTCTTATCACAAGAACTGTCTATTGTAGCACTTCACATGTTGCCTTCGACTGTTCAGTAGCAGATAATACAGACATTTTAATTCTCTATTTAGTCTCCCTTAACCTTATCATCACAGAAATTCTATTCTCCAGGCCATAAGCTATACTGTAGTTAAAGACTTTTGATGCTACTGAAGCACTCAGTAGAGATGCATTACTTTCTCAATCTCAAAGAAGTGTTGACAATTCAATTATCTCTCTGCACAGGGGGAGAGTGGGAAAGAAAAAATGAAATGTAGCTACAGTGTTCATGGAGAGATCAAAGTTGGGTAGGATTTGAAAATAAGCCAGGAAGCATAGAGCCAGGGCAAGAGGGCAAGAAGGAAAGGGGAATGGAAATGGAGCAGACAATGCATAGCCACCCTACTGAAAGGCAATGGCATCATTCCTCTCCTTGCCACACGTTCCCTAATTCACTGGTAAAAAAGTCAATCAGCACACCATTTTAGTTCTGACACATCAACAAGTACGTGGCAGTACACCCCAAAAAAAGGACAATCCAGACCCAGGCTATGCACTGGCTGTGCCGTACAAAATGAACAACAGACTCTTAAGTGCTGCACACCCGAGCTCACTATTGGGAAATCTGCTGCGCCGCCAGCATACCAGATCAATATTTCAGAGGTCATTATCTCATCCCTTCTTCAGCTGCTGACTTTGGATTGCTGCCAGAAAAAGGCAACCACTAGAAAGATGATACACCAGTACATTAGGCAAGGCTTTGGGGAATTTGAGCAGGCTTTTCTTTTCAACAAGACCAGTCTGCTCTCTGGTTCCAAACGGCACAAGCGCTCCGTCAATATGTAAATGGTCAAACAGGTTCTCCAGCCCTCCCACACCAGCACGTACAAGACAAACTGTATTTGTCAAATAGACTGTGAAGAGAACTGAACATTTATATAAATACTCCTCACGTTGTGGGAAGGAGGAGACAACAGCCTCCAAGTTGAAGCAGAGTAAAGAAGTGTGATTTCACATGTACAGTGTAATGGAAGGACTAACCAGAGACAGAGTTGAACAACAAGCAAACCAATAACTAGATGGTACCATCTCCACTCTGCAAGAATGTCCCATGAGCTTTTACATGAGCAAACCATGACTGAAGTCCTGCTTTAGTTTTGAGTTGGTAAGCAAAGCCAGAACCTTTGCAATTGGACCAGTGGATTTTAAAGTTAAAAAGTACCTTTGCTTTATATGGCTTAGCATCCTGTATCTCATATTTGGTCATGAACTACTATATTATACCA
Source organism: Lepidothrix coronata (assembly GCF_001604755.1). Taxonomy (NCBI): domain Eukaryota; kingdom Metazoa; phylum Chordata; class Aves; order Passeriformes; family Pipridae; genus Lepidothrix; species Lepidothrix coronata. The sequence continues at coordinate 1,841,995 of NW_016690296.1, forward strand.
CTGTTCAACTTTTCTAATGATGGTCTTTGTGATAATGGCAGCACTCCCATCTACTCAGGTAGTAACATTCTATCTCCCCTTCTGCAAAGACTTTTTGAACATATTTTCTCTTTTCTCCTTTGATTTCTGTTATATTTTCTCATAACCCATTTAGAAATATTAGTTTTACAGACAGATATGAAAGCCATCTCTACAACAGTGGATGTCTCTAGGAGTTTTCCCTTAAGACCAGAGGGAGAAAAGAGTGTGCTGAACTACCCAATACCCAATATCATTATCCTGCTACTTGGGAAGAATTTGGTGACAGGAAATATTGTGTGCTTACCTTGAAGCCAAAGATACTTAATTATTCAAAGCTTCCTCTCAGGAAAAGCATTTGGGAGATAGCTTAGAAGCATCATTGTTTAACCCAGTTAATTAACAGACATTTGCATGGACTCACTAGTCTTACTGTGTAAATCCTACACAAACTCCCTGAAGAAAGGGACACAGAGACTTTAAGGTAAAACATAGAAAACTGTATTTTGCAATACTCGTACCATCTGTATTTATACTATCTCTATTTATAGTAGCTAAAGTCACAACACTTGAGCTTTAGCATCTGACATGTTCTGGGGCAAGGCTCCTCGTTGCATTCCCATACATTCAGAGGAGCTGGGAGGGCTTGGATCTCACACTCCCGGTGAATTTGCCCTGTCTGAAGGTTTCAAATTGAGTCTTTTATGCTGACTGATTCTGAAGGAAAGTAGCTTATCTGTTGGAGAAATTCAGTATAGACAGGATGGCAGCTGGAATCAGCTTGATGGAAAGCCACCTCCAGGAGGCACAGATGCAAATAGCTTGAACCACATCATGCAGCAGCCTCATGCTCAACTGTAGGCATGCTAATGAAAAGAGACTAGAATTTGGTATACCAGCACTAAAGAGGCCCTTTGTAAGGGTAAAATGCACACTGCCATCATGGAACCTGTATACAGAATACATACAGACAGGTAATTCATCCCACTCCAACTCCAGTCAGTGACACTGTTACCTCAGTAGTATTTCACCCATCATGCTTAAGATTAATTCCTTAAACTTGAGCCCTGTCCTGCCAAAAATGCCGTCAGCTTAGACGAGAACCCGATATTTCCAATGAATATATGTGGATGCAAAGCCCAGACAGGAGTTCCAAGCAAGAACATTTCATAGAATCATAGAATCAGCCGGGTTGGAAGGGACCTCTGAGACCATCAAGTCCAACCTTGATCCACTACCGCCGTGGTTACTAGTTATATGGTTTTGGAAACCTCTCAAGGAATTCCTAAACTATGCTACCATTACTCACTAAAATCTGCAAGTGGCTCAAATTCCCTTTCAGGAGATCTGATAACTGTCTGCTCATCTCTTTCTGGTTACTGACAACTGCTTTCTCTTTATATACTTTCTCTTTATATACATATGAAAAAAGAGAAAATTAAGAACACAAAGGTCTTTCAGTTTTCCACATATATGGCCACAAAGCCTGAGAAGCAATTGCAGCTTCCCTTGTTTTGTTACCCTGACATATGGACCAGGAAAACAAAATACTTTCTGACCTTTGATTTTCCCAGCTGTCTGTCTGAAGCTTGTCCTGGTCTCCAATATCCATGTGTCACCAACCCCCTGTGAAGACTTTTGCTTTCTTGCTGAAGACAGCATTGTTATTCTGGAGTTGGAACAGGGGTTGCATGTTAACCATGTAATAGAAAGATATCTGCTGTATAGACATTTAATGCAAAATAAACTGTTGTAAACCTTCAAGAAGCCTACATTTATCAACCAGTAAAACAACTGGTTAAGTTTTATTATGGTTTTGAGAGGGTGTTTTGCCTTTTAGCTTCAGATTCCCTCATTATTTTAAGCAGACAGTCTAGAAGTTGGTGTCATTACGTAGCTTCCAAACCATGATGCAGGTCAAAACATCTTAAATACAGTTATTCCAGCAAAGGCCTTGATTCCTTGTACAAAATGGGATCTGCAGGCTGATAAGAGGCCCTATCTTTGTTTCTAGAGGTGTTGATTTAAAGCTGAAAACTCACTGTTTGTTTGCAGGTAGAGTTGACCAAACCATTGACATTTAAAACTAGAAATACAGTTTTAAATAGTGGCAGGTTTAGAGATGGCAGGCAAAGATTGGATTCATATGAGTCCACAAAAAGGCTTGTGCCACTGACTGTATTTTTTAAGAGATGGCTACATGGCCGGAGAACAGAGAATTCATGAAGTCCATTCAAAGGAGAAAGAGGTCACTTTTTTTCTTAAGACTTGGTATTTATCCAGCGCTCACTGTAATTTTGTGATGGCAAAGCTTGGGGATGGGGAGGAAAGTGTTAAGATGGGAATAAATGTGGATGTCCTCTTGCAAACCTGAGTTAAAGAAACCCTACAAACCCCACACACATCCCTACAAAACAAAGGGATGTGAGTTTGTCACTTTATCAGTCACCTCTTTAGATTTAGCAAGAGCAGTGTTTACCACCCTGAAGTCTCTGAGCTACTTAACGGATCTACAGAGATCCCTAAAGAACCCCATCACATTATGAGCTCGGCTTAAATTACTGTACAGACTTTTATAGCTAAAACCCAAATGTTTAACTAACTGAAGGTTACTTTTTTCTCTAAAGGTCTCCTGCACCATGCATAAACCTTGCAAAACAAGGCCCAAGAGCCCCATTTATCAACTATGGCTAAATTCAGTGAATTTGTAACTTCATTTTTAATTCCATAATTTCATAGAAGTAAAACTACTATACACTAACAATTGTACTGCCTAGTGCTTCTGCTTCCTGCTCATAACAAAGCACTGCACGTTACTGTACATTGTTCATTTTATCAGTGACAGATAACTTTTAATATATTTAAATACACTTACCAGCCACTTACTTTGCTGTAGGGTTTATAACAGAACAGATGAAGTGCCTTTTTTTTTTTTTAAGCTTTTAGGTTTTGAGGTTTTCAAAATCCATTTAACTCGAATTTTTAACTTCATTATACTTTATTGTTAAAGTTATCTGACTGTATTCTAAAAAATAGATTTAGAAACATCAGAACTGTATTCAGGGTGTCAAATGTTAGAATTGTAAGTTGTTTCTTTCAGGGAAAATATTACTTGTGAAAAGAGTGCACTTGTTGCTTTCATACTGGTGTGAACAAGAAAGGAAGAGGGAGTGTCTCCCCGCTCCCACTTTCCTGCATAATGATACCTGTTATATCTGCCTCTTTGCCATTTTATATCTCTGACAATACAGCAGAAGAGTTATAAATAAGAAACCAGACACCCTGTTCTGTGCTCACACCTGTATTTTTTCCAACAGTAAAAGAATCAATGTTTCTGGAAAACTTAACACACCCTTCCCCGTTACAACAGTAATTTCATTGACAATATACTTTTCCACCCAGAAACAGTTCTCAAAACAAATAGGCCAAACTGGCACTTGTGGAACACTGTACTGGCACCAAGTGAGAAATTTTAACTGTGCTCACCACTGAATTGCATATTTCCACCTCAAACAAGTGTAAGGACCACCTGTGGAAACAAAAGGGAAAAAAAGCCTTTAGAAACCTCCTCATATTAAAAAAAATCAGGGGTGACTCAGTTGCCTGTCACACAATCCCTGAAGAGAGATACTAAACTCTTAATGTTACGTGCAGAAAGTCATGTGAAGTGGCAGGTAGATAGCAAATGCTTAGAGAGTACAAAAATAATGCAAAATTTCCATAAAATGGGAAAGCTTAGACTGATTAGTTTTTTCCCTAAACCCAAACCAGGTCACCAGTATTGTGGGGAAAAATTTAAAAGACCTCAACACAATGCACATTTATACAGTGCTACTCTATTAGTTAACGATGAGACTGGAGTGACTATACAGAAAAGGGACTCTGATTAAGGTTAATAATTATTTTATTTAAAAAGGGCTATATAATATAAATTTCTTAACTGAGCAGTTTGCTACTGTAGTAAAAATGACTGCTTTAAAAGCTGGCTAGTTGTTGGGTCTGAGAAGGTGACATCAAATTGGAAATCATTATTCAACAGGGGAGTAACAGCTGTCAGGGGACATACCCTTGTAAGCACCCTTCACCCTTTGTTATTGAAGTTTAGTCAACAGTTTAAAAGAAAACACAAAGTCACTGCCAGTAAAGCTTGCAGTTGACCCAACTGAAGTAGTAAACAATAATGAAGATGGACAACTGATCTACACAAGTCCCTTTTGCCTGGTAAGCCGTGCTATTTTGGGCAACATGTTTCATCACAACAAAGCACAAGGCCACCCAAAACTAACACCGAGGACACCCACATAAACATAAATAAGGTTCACTGAAACCAGCTTCAAGCCCTGAGGGCCAACAGCAGTGCAGATGAGGCTTCAGGAATCAGACAGGATATTCAACCCAATAGGCTCTTCCAGAAACTACTCTGTCTGTATGAGCAAGTGGCCTGAAATGGCAGGGAAGTGTACTTCCACTACATCCAGTGGCAATATTTTCTGCTCTGTTGTTTAAAAGCTACCAGCAAACTGAAAAAAGATCGGTAAATAGTTTTGAGAATAACCCATGGTTTGGAAAGTTTGCTCTGAATTTAGAATCAAGCCGTGCAAATATATGTATATTTTAAGGCCACAGCAGTCTTACTTAAATAGATAAAGGTTTTAAAGGGATTGCATTTATGCTCAGAGTGCTCATTTTCTGAGATTGGTTGCTCAGTCAGGCTACATGTGAAGCAGAGCACTTAGACACACATCCCAGATACAGGTATGTACCCCTAGGTCCAGAATAAACTCCAGAATAAAATTAAGATATACATCATCCTTCCTAAAAGTCACTGGTAAAAACAAGATAATGAAATATTCTAATAATTCTTCATGGAGCAATTAGAGAACCAGGACTGCAGAGCGTCCTCAAGTCCATCTCCCTGGCTTTAAACTTCAACTCATTGACCTTGTTACCAGGTTCAACATATCTCAGCTCTCTGCTCTGCTTATTATAGGGCTCAGACACACACCCAAGATCATCAGCCGGTAAGCTGAGCCCCAGTTGCTGTCTGTGCATCCACTTGCAGCCACAACAAGTGACAGGTGCACCTACTCCAGCTTTTCAGCTTCATCAGGACTACCTCTTTTGAAGCAAATTTCCCCGTTATCCTGATTGACCATATGTTGTTTCTTAGGATGGAAGTTTGGGGGTTGTACAAAGTAAACTGCTTTCAGATTAAATCAGAGGAGGAGATCTAATATTCCTTTCACTGGTTAAGACACTGATTGGAATTGCCATGTGCTGCAGGCACCCATGGCTGCTCCAGCCCCAGCAGCATTCCACAGCTACCACCAACCCACAGCAGTGACTATCCCACACTTTCCCCCCCACATACCTGTGCCTCTGGGATGTGATCTCTCACCAGGGCATCACAGCACCCACTCCTTGCTCACTCACAGATTCAGCTCAAGTCTTTACAGACCCTCCTGAAGAGCCCTTGGACAGCCCCCAGTCCCTGCTGCTTGTGAACTGGTGCCAGGAGGTCCTGGATTCTCTGTAGTGCTCTGATGACAGCAAACATCCTGGCTGAGTTCCTCACAAATGGAACTTTCTCCTAAAATTAACATTTCTGTGGATTTGAGGAATTGCTCAGCACTTGACATTTTAATCAGCAAAGGGCACTCCTGACAGTGGGAAATTCCAGATGCAGTGGTTATCTGGGAATAAAAAGAAATTACACACTTCAGGTAAATCAGATAATGATGAGTCCTGACAGAGGGGGAGCAGGAAAGCAACAGAGGCAGCACCAGGGGACAGCGGGGTGAAGCTCTTCAATGTGCCCCAGGAGCAGCTGTGCCTTGACAGGTTCAGCACTAACAGTACAGGCTCAGTTTTGCTGTGTTACACTGGAATTGCAGGCATTGAAAAACTAAGAAAATCTTTATGAACATATTTTTCTAGTAGTGAGATCCAATTCACAAATTTTACAGCGTAAAACCACTTTTTCTTCCTAAAGAAAACTCCAACTCAAAGCAGACAGGATAAATGAGTGCCTGAGAAAGGCAGGGCTGCACTATAAGGCAAGAGCAATCACTCATTTTGGAAAAATCTTTTGTGCTTTACAATCAAATGTGTCCTGTTTTAAGCTCCTAAGATGTGGATAAAAGTTTCTTACTCTCCCCTTTATGACCAAGTTGTATTTCTGCTAACAAAGGCAGCTTCTGTTTCCCAGTGGGGTCCTAAAAGGCTTTCTGCCCTTCTTCCTCTGAGAGAAAACTGTCCACTGAACACAAATTTTAGCAGGAAGATCCTGGAGCTGTTCTTGGGATCTTTATTTTGTTTTTTAATTTTTGCCAGAAATCTGAAATCTGGTTTACATGTGTAAATTATTTGCTCATTTGTGTGGGTTTCCAGTAAAGACAAACAAACAAAGCCAGAAACAATGACAACTTGCCTGGCAAGGCAGTCTATTTATTGTTGAGTAAGCTGGCAGTATGCTGAGGCTAAAATAACACAAATGATGATGGGATATTCTACCCTAGCAGCACCCTGCTATAATTTATCACACAATCTGCCCCTGCCCATTTTTTGGGCACTGCTATCTCCTCCCTTTTATTCCCCCAACAGAAACACCAAAAAAAAAAGGATAATACAAAATGGACCGAGAGGTCCTTTCAACAACTTTAAAAGGAAATTCAATGCCCTTGTCTATTTTTTTTTGAATGCTACCAAGGAGTTTGTTTAAAAAAATCATGTAACTGAGTTGCCTAGAAATTCATGTAGAGCTACTAACATTGTCGTTTGTACTTTTGCTTTTTGACATACATCACTGAAGTTATGGAACAGGTAGCAGTTTCTCTCCTGAAACAGCTGTAATGGTAATCTATGACAGAACTGACCCCAAATTCTCAAACACTTAATAAAGAAACAGAAACAAGTTTTCTTCTCACAATCCAGGTATCACATTATGCTATTTCACATGTTGCCATAATGGCTGTTTACACGTCACTCAAAATTCCTCATGGCATCTACATTAAATATTTACATTCAGGCCTAGGATGTTCTGTAAAACTTTCATAGCACACCCTCCTATTTAAAAAAAAACCCAGCATACCCTCCTATTTAAAAAAACCTGCACTTCAACCCAAATTCTAGCTCATATATGAAGCAACACATTCTAAACACTGTCCAAACTGCCATTTCTTCCCGAAGCACAAGGAAGTTTATGCTCTTGTCTAAGGGGAGCTAAACAGAGCAGCATACCACTCCATATTTGTAAATGTTAACTCTGCAAGGTAGGGACTGGCTTCTGTATGCACCAGGCTTCTGGTCCTTCCCTGCTCCAAGAGCCATAATATGACATATGGGTATGTGCAAATTGAAGCAGCAAAGATATATGTGGTGGCCCTGCCACAGAAAAACGTGCACTCTCACTCTTCATGCCAAATATCACCCTGACTCCAAGAATCTTTTCAATGTTGCTTCCAGAAATTGGTCTTAGGTACCAGCCTAAGACCCATTTGGCTTAATAATGGATTTGGGATAATTCCATGAGTCTGTGGGGCAGCTGCACCCTCAAATTTGGTGTATATCACAAGTAGCTTCCCTAGAGTCAGTGGGGACTGTCTCTGCTGCTGTGAGTGTAGTATGAAGAGTATAGAACTATTCTACTTCTTTAAAAATGTTCAAGAAAATGCTGTGAGAAGTAATAAGGATAACACACGTAATCACCAACTGGATATCATATAAGGCCAAAGTACTCATACCAACAGGTAGAAGACTGAGATCAAAGAACCCAAGGACAGCCCTTTTTTGTGTATGTGTCACTCTAAAATAGACTCCTGCAAGCATCCTGGTTAATATAACACACTCTTTGCCAAATATGTACTTTAAAAATAGCAGTCAACTGTACGGCATACCTTGAGTGGTGTTAAAGCTGTCTAGGTTTTGTTATACAAAGACCATGGTAAGTTATAACATGCTGCCAGTGGAAAAAGGAGTGAAACAGCAAAAACTGAGCTGCATAAGATTCTTGAATGAGAACTTAGCAGGGAAGGTTAAACCATAACAGGCATGACATAACTATAATAAATTAAGGCACTCATTGAGATGACTAAACATGGATTTAGGATCTCCAGGGATACAGATGTTTATAGTTTGGCAACTAAATCTACACTTGGGCATCCAAGGAAAAAAATGCCCAGTATACCAGGAGTCTTTATACCTACAGCCCTAACAGAATGTAGATCTTGACAGTCTGCCCAAAGAGGCCTGAATTTATACACTCTTCTCAAATGTTGGTGTAGATTTCAGCTCTAGTAGTCTTTTATTTTCAGAGAAACTAATGAGGTTTTTGGCATTTCTTCTAAACAGTGATCAATTGATTATTGTCCCAAATTTCTATGTCTCCCAGATTTAAAATAATAAATCCAGCCTGTCTGACATCTAGCTCATAAGATCAGTAAAGCAGATGGTTTGCATTTGTTATTACTGGCCAGAACAGTATTAACCTCAACTGCAACAAGTTACCAGGAATTTGTTTATGACCAATACTATTGATTCTTTTTCTTTGGTACAGATAGAAGTAAGCTGAGGACCTGTTTGCTGCTGTTTTCAAATGAATGCTAATCATGCAATTTGGAATTTGTTTTTGACTCATTGTAGGTTCGCAGCAAAAGCAAAGCAGCCAAGGCTGGGCTGTGTGAGGGGGATGAGGTGGTGTCCATCAATGGCAAGCCCTGTGGAGACCTGACCTATGCTGAAGTCATTGTTCTCATGGAGAGCCTGACTGACGTCCTGCAGATGCTTATCAAGAGGTACAGGAATGCTCAGAATGCTTCGGTGCAACCCAGGGAATCACCTGGAAAATGCTGCCTTTGAACACACTCATTTTACAGACTTATACTGGGAGCTTCTGATAGTCCTGTTGCTAATGTCTGTGACCCTGCTTGTTTGTATGGAAAAGGTGGGAAGACAGAGTATTTGAGCTGGAGGAATTAATGTACATGATTTCAACAGCAGTGTTTGGGCACAGAATTAAGATTGCAGTCTCCAAATATAAGTATTCTTAATATTTGCAAACTGCAGAGCCTTGAGTTCAAATATTCTCTCTCCCCCTTTGAAGCAGTGAAGTGTTGTTATTCCCCACAGATAGGGAAGTGAGGCTTACAAAAAGCAAAGGCTGTAGAGATGGGGAAAGTGTGTTACACAGATATGCCTTGATGATGACATGGCAAATGGTCTTGGGTGGCAGAATGCGTTAGGAGTCAGAAGGGGGAGAGGGTCTGGAAGTCAGGAATTCTATTTCTGTAGCTGTTATCACCTCCCTAGATGAGGTGGGGCAAGTCACTTACAGCTCTCTGGGTCTCAGCTTCTGCATTTATAAAACAGTGAGAGTGAATTTCAATTTTCTTTGCAAATGCTTTGAGTTTCTTGGAGAATCTTCATGTAAATTTGCAAATCTGCTCACTGCACATCAGTCTACTCCAATGCCTGTCCACCTCCTGCAAGCACACTCTCCCCAGACTTTGTGAATTCAGACAAGATGAACCCTGAATTGCCTTCACTGGGGGTAAGAAGAGGAAGAAAAGACTTGAAACTTCCACACACGCTCCTTGTAAGGACTTAAGGGTACCATTTGAGTGCTCCTCATATGATACCTGCATTCTTATGTTTTTAATTCATAATGTGACTACAAGAATTGCACTTGTAAAAATGGTGTTTGTGGCTGACCACTTGTTTTTGCAGCCACAGAAATAGCTCCACATGCTTTGACTCCTGCCTGTTGCTGTTCTATAACTGATATTTCAGTTGTCTGAAGGCCGCAGGACACTCTGGCTGAGAGGGACTCTCCCCTGCCCCTGCTTGAATGTATGGTGAACAGCAAGGCACGTCCTGAAACTCAGAACCAAAACACTGCTTAGACCACCTAACTCAGTGTTTCATGGAACGAAACCATGTCTAGTAGAAATATTAAGGAAATTGCAGTTGCTCAACACTCTGAAAGGGACAAAATGTTCTAAAGGAATTCACTGTGAGAATCTTTGAATTTCTTCTCCCCAGCTCATCTCTCCCAAATCCCAGCCCATGCTGTCAGTATCTTCCCAAGTATGGGAGAATAGACTGAAACATTTCTCTTCCCCTCCCACCTTGTTTGTGGTACTATCCCTCTTAGCACTACCACCAGAAGGACTTTTCAGGAAGTGTCTTAGCATCCTCTGAGAGCAATGAGAAGCAAATCCTTCCTTTCCTGAGTAGCCACTTGTTAGCAGCCACCTCAAGAAAACTCTTGAAATCAAGAGGAAAGAATAATTACAGTGGCATTCCAATGGTGATCTTTACATCTAAGTACCTTTTGTTGGCAGGGAAGCATATTTTCCGTTGGGAGTATTCTGGTTGTTCCTGAACCATTTGCATGAAGGATGAGGTTTTCACAGGCGTTAATTGTTGGCCCAATTTTGCTCTTATTACTCTTACTGGGGGGGCAAATTAGGCTTCCAAAGTAGTTTAAAAAAATGCTACTTGGCCTTTGATGTCTACAAAAAGTTTTCCCAATTCCCTGTAAAGCACAGTCAGTTAGTGAGCAGCAGAGCCCAGAAAATGTCCTGTTTGCAGGATCAGAGGAAAGCGACACCCTGCAGGGCGGGCACTCTCCAGATGCCATGTGGGGGAGCATCTCCTGACCTTCCCGACAAATGCTGAACAGATGTATCCGGAAAAACACGGGGAGTGGGGACTGAAACACCAGCCTGCCCTTTTCACATCACTGTGAGCAACTCCTGGGCTACTGCTGAGTCTAGAAAGAACATTTCCAGGGGGAAGGAGGGAGTGTGCTCAGTGCATACCGACATGAAATGCACCATGTAGGGAGTAAAACATGGGTCTGAGACAAACCCTGCCGTGCTGACTCCATGGGTTCTGCTTCCTTCCTGGAATTACACCAGGGCTCTTGTTCCTGCAGCGAGCTGGAAAGGCCTGAAACAAACGTAATAATTTGACAAAACAGAATCTTAAATGACAAAAAAGAGGTCAGACCCAGTATTCTGCCTTTTGACAGAGGATAACAGTTATGTCTATATAGAGTAGAAGTATATCCATACGTAGCAAGGGCCTTTTAAGGTGGAAATCTTTTCCTCTCACACATACACACAATCACTCAGCTACCAATAAAGGCTAACATTTAGCTGGCCCAGCCCCCAGTCCGTATCTTACATGGAAATGTTTACAGATTTCTGTAATTTATCTGTGCTTGAGAGCAGTACAATTGATCATCCAAACAGCATAATCTGATGGGATCCAGCAGCACTCACAAGGAGCTCCCTAAATTAAAATCTGTCTGACCTTTATGTAGCTCCACATGTGGTGAAATGGATGTTACACATTTTGTGCTGTTTGAGGCAGACCCAGACTGCCACAAATGGTGTGCTGCATGGCTAGAAAAGCAAGTGATATTGGAGCTTCTTCAGTGCACTGATTTATTTCTTCTGTTGCTTCTTCCAGCCTTTCTTTTTAGGGAGTTTCAAAGTTTCAGAATACCCGGGACTGCTTTTGATTTCAAAAATCTCCATGATATCTGATATTAATACTTTACTGAGGGAACTTATTGCTTCTCTCATTTGAAAAAGTGTTTTGCTACCTTCTAGTCAATAGAAAGTCTTAATAGCATCCTGTAGTCTTGCTGTACAGAGAAGGTTTCTTCTCAAATTAATAGTAGTCAGTGTGGTCCAGAGTACTGAGAGAAGGAGTTAAAGAGTAATACCAGTAAAACAGCCTAACTGGGCCAGGGGAATTAAGAGTTTAGGGAAAGGAGCTACACTGAGATATTTAGCAGGCTTCAGGAAGTCCAAATAGCATTTTCCAGTTAGAAATAAATATTTTTAAATAACTAGGAAATATTGCATAAGTTTCCCACCCTTTTATGCTGCATCACTGGAATAGGCCCAGAGTATTTTAATTGATCCATGATATATACGGACGATGATCCTCTCAGGAATTCTTTGAATGTGTGTTTTAAGTATTCATTCCCCTCCCTCTGATCCTCATCCAGTTCTTATGTATCCCTTAGAGAGTGAACTGTGTGGTACAGGAACTCCATGTGAGGATGGTGCCTAACACAGTTGCAGCAGTGGCCACAGAGCCAAAAATTAACCCCTGTTCTGGTGTCATGCAAAGTTAATTTTCTGATGAACATGTGAAATATTGTCCCAGAAGTCTCAGCAGCATTTGTCTGGAAACCCTATAACAGAAATGTGTCTGTGAAAGTACACTGATGTTACGAATGATACAGTTCTGCCACTGGTGTGTAATTTCCCCTCTTACTGAACTGTTATGTTGGAGAATCTTGAAAGATACAAAGATGCTTCAATTTAAGACCTCTACATTCTGGGAAAATTCTTCTATTTATAGGGACCTGCTAGCAGGTACCACAGTTAATATAAGGGGTGAAATTCTCTAGAGAAACTGCTTTTGTAACTGTACTTACAATGGCTGTGCTTACAGCAGCTTAATTTTTGGAATTACTTTTTTATGTATGTGCAGATCCTCCAGTGGAATAAATGAAACCTTGAGTGCTGAAAGAGCAAATGGAAAGCCCGAGAACATAAAAAATGAGGACTATAGGGAGAACACCACACTGCAAATTAACACAGCGAAAGAGATACCCCGTGGAGACTTATGCATCACAGAGATATACAGTGGGACTCACCAGGGAGCAGCAGAAAGCAACGTAAACTTTTCTGAGACAAAACAAGAGACCACACAAAGCCACAGAATTACTCCTAAAGTGATAGGCACCTCCAAAGTGCTCGTGGCAGACGAGGCTGCTCTCAGAGGGAAGACAGAAGAAAGAAGGCCAGGGACTGTGGTTGAGCTGCAGTTGTCCCTCTCCAATGACACCCACAAGGGCACCAGTGCTCCTGCTGTGACTCTCCTGGGAGCAGAGAAATGCCCCCCTTCAGCAAGAGGAGCCAGTGTACAACAGGATGGGACCAGCCCCCTCATCACAATTCCCCTGGGTGTGAAAGAGGGCAACGTCCAGTGGTCAAACAAAGTAGTCCAATTTTCCAGCAGCAAAGAGGTCAAGAGGATCCAAGGTGCAGTTCCATCTATCCCCAGGGTGGAGGTGATCTTAGACTGTTCAGACAGGGAGCAGGAAGCACCCAGGTCTCTGTCTGAAAGGGGGTGTGTTGATTCTCAAGCAGAAGGAGGGCAGTCAGAAGCACCTCCTTCCCTCCTCTCCTTTGCAGTCTCACCAGAAGGCACAGAGCAGGGAGAAGACAACAAGCCCTCGGAAAAGGAACACAGACCTCTCAAGCACAGGGCAAGGCACGCAAGTAAGTATGTCCCATCTAATCATTTGCACTGCCTGAGGGCATCTTTTGTAACTTTAGATATAATTTCAGGATTTAGAAGGCATTAGAAAGAAACGTTTAGAGATTTTTTTTTCCTGCAGTTTTCTAACTTTCCCTCTCCTTTTTTCTTTTAAAGAATGTTTCTGTTCTTGCTTTAGATATTCTTTCAGGGTAATACAATGCTCCTGGTCATGAGCCAAGGGTATACCCACGCCTTAACTGTGCTGAATAACTGTGCTTACTAGACTTCCACTTTGAAAGTAACTCATGAGTTTTGTCCAACTAAAAATACTTACATCTCCAGAAAGGGCTGAACTCTGCTGGTCTTCTAATGCATATTCAGAGGCAATCTGTAGAATATTAACAAAAAGAGCAAGTTGCTTGCACATGTGAATCCTGGGGATTTCTCCTTTTTATAGCAAAAGCTTTGTGTTGCCATTTGCATTATCTAGAATCAAAGCCATGCCACTGCTCTGAAAAGTTAATAAAAAGGGCCAGCAGAAAAGCTTGATGTTGCCTGCAGAAGAGATTTTGACAGACACTAGCATGTGTATAACTGTTACATGATCCTTTTGGTTTTGTCAGCCTTCTCCAGACTGTAAAGTGAACATGCTATTTCTCCTGACTCCCATACCCAGAGGTCAGCTTCAAAATGTGTCCAAGAAGTTTACATGGAAGTAAACTTGCCACTGGAGCCAGTATTAATTAACCGGGTGTAGATGTGTATTATTTACTAATTAACCTATTTATTTATTTATTTATTATTTTCTTCATCTGGGACCTCTCTGTTGGTGGCTCGCTCCTTCCCAGCAATGTGAAGAATCCTGTCTGGGGATTTAGCAGCAGTATGTCAAAGGTGCTTGAATGTGTGCAGTGATATACTGTAGCAACAAGCTATTTCATATGCAGTGTTGGAACTCCTCCGCTAACCCACTGCTAATTCCTCTGGAAGCATATTTTTAGCATGACAACCATTTGTGTCTTATTGGCAAGTGGATTAAGCAGTGACTTATGCCCAAGTGTCTGTATGCAACCCACATATTTTGGGCATATTAAATGAAGTACAAAAGAAAAGTGCACATGCTTCACATTTTGGCTGCGAAGTCAGAAGCAACTGTGGGACTGTGCCTGTCTTTCTTAAAGAATTAATTGCAGTGCCAGTCTGAAAAGGCAAAAGTACAAAGCATAAACTAAATTTTACCTGATAAATTCTTCTTTCAAGCGGGACATAGATCCAATTCTTTTCCTGTGTCAACTACGATAATCTCAGTCTCTTCTCATCTAGTGGCAGGTCACTATCCTTAGGAATCACTGATTAAATCTGTAAAAGTTTTTGCATTATTATTATTATTAAAATCCTATCTACATTTTAGAATGAACAAATTGCTTAGCACAGGGAATACTCTGTGTGTAGCAAATACTAAGCATGTTTTCTGCAAAAACAGAAGTTATAGTGCAGCACTTCAGACTGAACTAGAGAAGAATAGTTATTACAGGTGCTTGATCTCTTTAGCAGGAATTTCCTCTGTAAATAATAATCAGATTATATTTACCTGAACAGGTAACACTATAACACTACAGCCTGTACTTTTGGAAATAGTCTGCAGTGACTACTGTAAGCATTTGGATGGTCATAGGACTGAGCCAAGGATTTTGTGATTTGACTCTCCCACGATAAAATATTACAAATTGCTGGTTTGGGTACCATGCTTTTTTTCATAGTTCTTGTGAGAACCATTGGTCCAGTCGTGCTGCCATCTGGCATAATGGCAAAACTCCAATTGTCTTTAATAGGAGAAGTATCAGACTCCATCTACTGACACAGCTAAAAGGATCATGAATAGACAACACCTCATCACATGGCTTTCTTTAATAAGTTTGTTTTATTTATGCTTGCAAAAGATACTAAATAATTTACTGTTCTATTTTCTTATATTAGAGGCACATTTTTTCCTTTTGAAATTGGGTGGAGGGGATCATCGATCTCAAAAGGAAGAGCTTTGAATTCCAGCTTTTCTTCTGAAGGGAGAACCTATTGAGGCTGTCACTCATGAGATGTAGTGGTAGGGTATGAGGAAAGGAAAGAAACAGGGACACCACCTGACCAGCATTGCCCCATAAGGCACGTGCTCCATGTTCCATAACAAGGAAGCAGTCAGGCTGATGTAGACAGCATCCATCAGCTTTACAGCTGCATCTGTTCCCCTTCCACATGACTTGATGAAAACCAGTAATTTATGCTTTAAGAAATATGTACCATTGATATATGCTAGTGAATACTCTTGAGAAGTCAGTTGTGTATTCACTCTTGCCACATTTTCAAAATAAATATTCTGGAGCTCTTATATCCTACAGAATTTTGGATTATATTCCAGGCAGGTAATGCTTGTTAAAAGACTGAAACCTGCTTTCCTTGAGCCAAACTCCCACATCTTCCAAGGGGCAGAAAGTTGATGCTAATAATTTTCCGTGTATGCCTTTCTGGATGCATCCTTGCTTTTAAATAGCTAATACATAAAAGCATCCTATAGCAACTATACACATTTTGTAATCTATAGGAGTAAAATAAATACCTAAATGGCAGAAGCTGCTACCACTGTCTGATAGAACATGCTCGGTTTCATTTGGTCTCAGATATTAAACAGTCTGGCTTGCTGGGAATGGCTGCTGGAAGCCCAGGAATTGTGGTCAAACACTCAGTAAATACCAGACCAGAAGTTGGATGAGTGAGAAAATATCACCTGCCTGTTGCTGCTGAGTTTACTTGTGGAAATAAAAATTAAGAATGCTAGAAATAAAGACAGATGTAATATCCCTGTTGAACTAAGACAGTCCTAAAGAAAGCGATGAAGCCTTTGAACTTGCATGGGTGTGACTCTAAGGAATGCTGGGGATGGAATTTACCACACAGCTGATACTGGGAGAAAAGCTGAAGTATAATGAGCTTTCCGTATAGAAGAAAATAAATGTTTTACTATGGGAAAAGGGAAGGGTGGATAACATTCAGTATAGATAAATGCAGCAATTGTAATTGTGTGGGATGCTTGTAAATAAATGTGTCCTTTGATTCTCTCCACAGGGCTCCGACGAAGCGAGAGCCTGTCAGAGAAGCAGGTCAAGGAAGCCAAATCTAAATGTAAAAGTATTGCACTGCTGCTAACAGCAGCTCCCAACCCCAATTCCAAGGGGGTGTTGATGTTCAAGAAGCGCCGCCAAAGGGCGAGGAAATACACTTTAGTGAGCTACGGGACTGGGGAGTTAGAACGGGACGAAGACGAGGGTGAGGAGGGCGAAGGTGAAGAGGGGGACAAAGAAAACACCTTTGAAGTGAGTTTGCTTGCAACCAGTGAGTCAGAAATAGATGAAGATTTCTTCTCTGACATTGAGAAGGACGGTAAGGTTGTGACCTTTGACTGGGACAGTGGTCTACTCGAGGTTGAGAAGAAGACAAAGAGTGGAGAGGAGATGCAGACGCTCGCAGACAGCACAGGGAAAGGGGCCCTCATGTTTGCCAAGAGACGGCAGAGGATGGATCAGATTACGGCTGAGCAAGAGGAGATGAAGGCCAGCACAGTGCAGACAGAGGAACACAGGGAAACCACCGTGACAGAGAACTTCCAGAAAGTAAGCTCTTCAGTCTATCAATCAAAGGAGGAGGAAACATCGAGACAGCAGACCTGCGTGAGCAAAAGCTACACAGACGTGAGCCAGAACCACAGCAAAATGGTGCAACAAAATGGCTTTGGCTTAGCACCAGGCACAAACCTCCCTTTTCAGTCCTCTGGAGCCCCCAGAGCACCATCTTTGAATATAACAGCTAAACCCTTCCCTTCTGGGGTTCAAAACCGAGCAGCTGCACCATTTTCACCCGTAAGAAATGTCACCAGTCCTCTTTCAGATGCAGCAGCGCCGCCTCCCTACTGCTCTGTCAGCCCACCAGCCGAGGCCTTCTACAGACCTGTCTCAGCTCCTGTGGCCAGCAAGGCTGCCCCAAACATGTGGGCACCCACGGAGCCCACGGAACACATAGCATCCAGGGATGAAAGGATTGCTGTGCCAGCCAAAAGAACTGGCATACTGCAAGAGGCAAAGAGAAGAAGCACTTCAAAACCCATGTTCAACTTCAAAGATGCACCCAAAGTAAGTCCCAATCCCGCCCTGTTGTCCCTTGTACACAATTCAGAGGGCAAAAAAGGTGCTGGAGCTGGTTTTGAGTCAGGACCTGAAGAAGACTACCTCAGTTTGGGAGCAGAAGCTTGCAATTTCATGCAGACTCAAGCATCTAAACAAAAGGCCCCTCCTCCTGTTGCTCCAAAACCTTCACTCAAGGTCTCTCCCTCTGCCGGTGCTCCAGTTTCACCGGTTTGGTCACCTTCAGCTGCGGCTGCTAACAAGGCTCCTTCTTTCCCAGCACCAGCCTCACCTCAGGCAGCATATCCCGCACCACCGAAATCTCCACAGTATCCTCATTCTCCCGCCCATCCCCCAAGTACTCTCAACTTAGCTGGTCCTTTCAAAGGGCCCCAGGCGAGCCTGGCAAGTCCCAACTATGCCCCAAAGCCAACCCCAGTCACACCAAGTGCCGGGGAAACGAAGCCACCCTTTGAGATGCCACCGGCCATGAGTGGGAAAGGAGCACAGCTGTTTGCCAGGAGGCACTCCCGGATGGAGAAGTATGTGGTGGATTCAGAGACTGTGCAGGCAAACATGGCACGAGCCCCATCTCCAACTCCATCTTTGCCAGCTTCTTGGAAATACTCATCCAATGTCCGAGCGCCTCCACCTGTTGCTTACAATCCCATCCACTGCCCATCTTACCCTCCTGCTGCTTCCAAGGCTTTCTCCAAGTCTGCTGCTGCCGCCACCAAAAATACAAAAAGAAAACCTAAGAAAGGTCTCAATGCTTTGGATATTATGAAACATCAACCTTATCAACTCGATCCCTCTTTATTTACTTTCCAACCTCCTAAGGAAAGCCTTGCCATGAAGCAGACATCGAAGCTGCCCCCTTCCAAGCAAGCTCTACCTTTGCCTACCTTCCTCCCACCCGGTGCTGGCTCTCCCACCAGAGCCCGACCATCTTCAGTGTACTCCGTGCCAGCCTACGGTTCCCAACCTCCGTTCCAGTCAAATGCCTCTCTCCCAGTAAACGAATCATATTCACCTCCAGGCTACTCTGCATTTTCTAAGCCAGAAACCACCACCCCCTCTTTGTTTACTGCTCCGAGGCCAAAATTTTCAGCCAAGAAAGCTGGAGTCACTGCACAGGTGTGGAAGCCATCAGTTATTGCAGAGTAAACCTTAGAGCTCAAACTTAGTGTCCACGTTGCTTGCAGTCACTGGTTTGCAGTGGTCACCTGGCACACCAGCGGTGCCAGTGTTATTATTCCTTAGCTCACTTAACAATGTCAGATGTATCACCTCAAATCTGGGTCCAAAGTCATTGAACTTTTTTAAGGAATCAAAACAGATACAAATTTTAGCACATTTATGCGTATTGCCAGGTGCTTTATAGACAAACATTCTGAAATGAAGAGATGCCATTGCCTGAAGTGAGCAGGACACTAGGTTTTTGCTTTAGGATTACAACAGAAACAACAGTAAGCAATATTCCTGATATGTCAAATTAATAGAGAAGAGCTTTCTTTCTGTCCCTCTCCCCAACTGTGTTCTAATGACCTAGGGATTTGAGGACTTTGGTGGTTGGTTTTTTTTTAAAAGAAGTGCCTTATTATCTAATAGTAATATGTATTATTAACATAGCATCAAATAGACACAGTATTAGACTCTGACTGATCTCTAGCAGAATACAACTGGATAGACCTTTAGCCTGCATGGAGAGCCAGGGAATTCACTCAGGATCTCTCCTGGCTCAAAGGTCCTTCCACAGGAATCTGATTGATCAGCCAGGGGCTTAGCTTTTAAGCTATGTGGATCAGCTGTGATCCAAAAATCATTAATTGCCTCTGTGATTTCACAGAGAACGTGCTTATCAGAGATGCTGGAGTGTTCTGAAGACTAAAAGAGGTGGAAAGACAGCTGGACAAATTGTTAGAGATTTCCCATTTTGGGGAAATTTGACATCCCACGTGCAGGCATATTTTTAGCCAGAGTTTGCCTCGAACCCAGCAAGTAAGAGAGGAGTCTGTAAATCCAAATTAGGGAGCAGTCAGAGAGGGGAGCTGGGTTCTGCAGCTGCAGTGTAATGCACCAGTTTCTTGTGAAAGCACAGTGATTTAGAATGAAGGGCTACCTATAGTCAAGAGCACTGATTCTTGCACCCAGAGTAGTAACTGACAGTAAATCATAATTATGACTATGTCTTCCTATTGGTCTCTCGTACACATTTTATTATTTTCACTTGGGGTTCTACAGTGCTTCTTCCCACTCTAAATCTTTTTACTCTGGTCTTATTCCTTCACCTTTTACTTGCTGTACTGGGGACTAAGGATTGAAATACTGCTACTGTAGGAAGTCCTTAAGAAGTTTATGGTCTTCAAAGCAAATACAGAGCCTTGCTGAAACCAAGGAGCTATGTTTGAGTAGTTTAGCATGTCTTTCAGTAAAAGCAGTCCTGTTACCATCAGTGGTGCTAGGGCTGAAACAAGGTGCTCTCTCACACAACAAAGGGGATCAAAATCCATCCCAAGTGTGAAGCTAAAGATTAAAGCATCCCTCTATGAAAAACAGTGGCAGAATCTGTTGCTATACTTGTTTAAACTATCATTCAGCTACTTAGAGACCTATTAGGGACCTTTTATATCATTGGGGGGGTGTGTACAACTATCTATCTTTATGAAGAAAACATTCCTAAATATGAACAAAATCTCCTTAGCTTGGTCCCATGATGGTAACTCAAACTGCAATTAAAGTTCAGAAGAAGGCACTTGGTTGTGATGCAGACAGCAGGCGGAAATCAAAGTCTAATCAAGCCAGTAAAAATCACTCCTTTGAATTTTGGACCTCCAAAATTACACTCTACCCTTTCAATTCTGGATTGGGATGCTGACTGCATTAGAAGAAAATGACCAAGTGATCCATCTCTCTCTTAAAATTCAGGAGAATGATGGGAAATTTGGGGGGAAAAATAGTTTGGAAAACTCAGGAAATATTTATACTGCATTTACCTGGAAGTAGAAAGTAGCAATATTTTAATCCTTTGGAGATTTCCCTTCTATCTGTTTTCCACTTTCAATGTCTGTATTTTTCTTCTATCATTAAACTTGTCCCTTTCCTCTCTGCCTGTTTGCGGGTTTTTTCTTTGGTTTGGCTGCTATTTTTTTGTTTCACTTACCTGTACAGGCTGATAGTATGTCTTGGGGGGAAATCTATTTTCTATGCTAGCCTGTTAGTATGAAACCTCCTCCCTCCCATTCCCCTTTCCCCTTTCCCCTTTCCTTTTCCTCTCCCCTTCCTCCCTCCCTCCTTTTTCCCCCCTCTTTAAAAGTTCAGTCTGAAGTTACATATGCTATTTTAGGAAGACATTTAAGATACCAGTATGTACTTGGAATAAAGATACTCTTCCAAAGGTAAGTAGTGCTCCTAGAGAGAGACACAGAAATCCAATCATGCTCCTATTGCCTTACATGCTTTTGTTTACAGTGTCTTCCTGTAAAGTACATCTTGTAATTTAGGATCACACTTGTGGACTTGCTCACCCCATCATCACAAGAACGTTTCCTTAATGAGGGGATTTAGAACAGTTTTGTACTTCCAAGTACCCATGTGAAACTGGGAATTACCAAAATCTAACTTCAAGCAAACATAGGTCTGTATGGCAGGCTACTTTCCAAGTGAGAAATAATAAGCATTACTATTCTAATTATCACCAGAATAAACAAGAGGTAAAGCTGCGATTAATTCTCATGCAAAAGAAATCAGCTCTCCAGAAAAACAGAAGTTAACAGGAGCTAGGGAAGAGCTCTGGGGTGAAACAGAACATTTCAGTTTCCTGAGTCATCTGCCTTAAATACAAGTGGCAGACAGAAACGCATAACTGTCATCTTTAAAACTGTTTTGCTATTTCTTTCATTTTCAGCACAACCCAGAAGTTCCCTTAGGGAATTACCTAAAGATTATGTGTGTTTGCAGCACTAAGCAAAAAGTGCACTTCTGTGGCCTAACTTCTCTTTACTTTAGCCAAAAGAAAAGGAAGTGTATCTATGCTGAAAATTTGAATTTTTCATCACATTTGGACTTTTTGCTGCTATTGAAATACAAGCATTTCATATGGCCTATAGCAACACCAGAAGGATTTTTAAAGCTCGAACAAGAGTTAAAAACAAAGCCCCAGTGACACTGGTGCTCTTAAGTCAGTTAAGATCTTCTGAAAATCCCATTCAAAGCCCAACTCTGAATTCAATTTAACATATACACATCATTCTACACGCATAGTGCTTGGATCCAACTTGGCTTCGGGATTCTTTTTACTAATCAGGTAAGTCTTCAATTCTTATTAATATTTCAGAAGACTAGACTACTTAAAGCGACAAGTTTATCCAAGATGTAATTGTAATCTGTGGGGGAGCAGATGTTTAGAGGAAAGTCGAGCTGTTCACTGTCATGGGTCCAGTTGAAAAGCTAAGGATGATGTCAAACGTAGCTAGAATGTCAAGGAAATGAAGGGTTTGGGTTGAGGAGCCAACTGAAATTTCACTTGGAAAGGGCAGTGAGCTTTTGGAAATGGTTTTCTGAAAAAGCTATTACAATTATTTCATAAAATATGACAAGTCTACCAAGATGCAACTGTCATGTTTACTATGTAAGCACATTTAACAGTGAATTTTAAGCCACCCCTACTAACAATACTTCCAGTATGTTCACATTAAAGGAAGAACTGAAATGTTTTATGTTGCTTTTAGCACATTTAATTACATCACATACTGGAAGTATTATACTGCATCAGTACAATGGATCTCACATTTTAGAAAGCCTTGCCATGAAAACAGCTACCTCAGTCAAGGGTTTATACACTTGTAATTTCTGATGCAGTTACGAACCTCTTGTTACAGAAACCTGAATGGAAAAGTTTTGTGTTGGAGATGAGCGGCTTTAGGACAAAAAGCTAAAGTTTCTGCTGAAGAAACAAAAGACAAAATTTAGTTCCTGAACAAAGAACTGCTTAACTTCTCCCCCCTTCTCTAGGGCAACCACTCTTACCATGTCCCTGCTCAGCAGAATATATTATGGAACAACCGGAAAGAGATTTCAATGACTTTTTTTTTTTTGAAGGAACATTTACAGAGTAAACTCTATAATCCCTTACAAGTATACCTAGTTTAATTTTATTTACTTTATTTTGCATTCCCAATTTTATTTTCTGTGAGACACTCGAGTCATGACACAAAATCAGCCTTAGAAACTGCAGTGATCCATTTTCCTGTCACCACAGAAGCAGTGTGGCAATGAGTTTGGTTTCTTTTTGGCAGCCTGTTATTAATGAATGTTCAGAATTACACAATGTTCAGGATTACACAAACTTGTATTTGAAGTAAAGAAATACTAAGAGGCTGAGGTATCAGCAGGCTCCAAAAACATTAGGAGGTGAGGAGCTGGTGTGTGGCTCAGATAGAAAAATTAGGGCTTAGTGGCACAGCAGTAATTTTGAAAGAAAATACTACTAGGATTAGAGGGAGGCAAGCTTTGGGGAGAAAACCCCACAAAAAAACCTGCAGAGACTGCACAGGATAAAATACCTGTCAGAGGATCATGAAATACTGAAGGCAAAAGGCCAATCAGCAAGAAGGGTTCACTTATTCTGCACAGAGATGGCTGACTACTTCCAGACTTTCATTGAAATGGGGTTTTTTGTTGAACTCTGATAAAAGATTATAAGCAATTATTAGAAGAACTTCACACCAGGTGATGTGATGTGACAGGAGCAGTGCTTACCAAGTATCCAGGATGACAGCTCAACACAGGACCAGCCTGACCATCCCATGCTGCTGCTCCAGCATCTCTGGGGGGAATCCTCTGTACGCTGCGAGGCAGGGAAATATCAGGGAGATGACAGCAACTAACAGTCTGCAAAATCTTTCTCCTCTCTTTTTTCCAGGGTCCTTTTCCAGATTTGGTAGCTTTAAGATTCCAAAACATTTGGTTCTAAAAAGATTCGCTCTTCCAGTCTTGCCTTTTCCCATGACACACCTTTCCTTACCTGAAGCCAAACTCCCGGGATCCCACCGGTTGCTTTGGTGGTTCAGTGGCAAGTGCAAATCTTAATTACACAGCTTGGCACCATGTTGTTTTCTAAGGACTCTGTTCAGCTTGAAATAGAAACGTCGTACAAAGAAGAAACTTGATGAGATCTTCAAAAACCTGTGGATTCAGAAGCTCTGAATGAACTCACTGCTGGAAGATTCCTTGGGAAAATAAGTGAGCGTGGTAATTTCAGGGCAGCCCACTGGGTGCCACCATCACAACTTCACAGGGCCCAGGACAATGACTGGTCTTTAGAGCAGAATTACCTTTGCATGTGGTTGATTGCATAGGGAAGGAGTTGGAATCACTCCAGAGTTATGCTTGGCAAGCGCTTTTCAGGCTGCTTGCTTACTAAAGGAAGCACTTTGGGTTTTTTATCAAATGATTAAAAAAGTAGGAAAAATCCCGAAGCTCCAAGAAATACTGTTAGAAGAATCTCTAAAAAACTCTTCCCTTACAAGCCATGACCAACCATATGATGACATTCCCATGGGTTTAACATTTGCTTCCTCAAGTAATGCAGGCAAAGACTTTTCCTTTCTATGCTAATCAAGTCTCCTGTTATTGTCTGCAGTATTCAAAGGAAAAAATCTATCCCTGTTCGTAATGATCTTGACAAACTGTCCCATCTAGATCTGAAACAACGGATTGTTACAGATTTAACAAATGTACGAGGAAGAGAAGAAAAGGAGGAACAGTAAAATACAGAACTAAAGAAAAAGAAGTAAAATACACTGCCAGTCACAGGAGCACATGCTGGATTACAAAGGGTGACATGAAGCACAACACTTGCTGATTTTAGTATGAGCTTTAACTGATTGCAAAGCAAAGAATTCAGTACATTTCTATTAGAAGCAAAGGTTTCCACACAGTAACCACCTACAGACAAATATTTTCATTTTTTTAAAGGAAAGTTCTTCTTTTCCCCAATGAACATCAGTAACTGCTAGTGATTTTTTTCTCTAATTTGTGAGAATGCTACTTCTTAGAGCCTCACTGTGCAGGTTGTTGGTACACAGCTTTACACTGTGAACAAAAGCAACGCATGGGAATCTGGGTACACTTAGCTTTCTTCCAAGAGTCTTGGGAATTTTGCCCTGCCAGGTTTATGACTTAGAAGTGGAATCTAAGCAATATCTGCCTGAAGTTTAATTTTCTTTAGTTCAGCAAACAGTTCTAGCATGTAGAGATATTTCTGCCATGCTACCTGACTGTCTTTTATTAACCAAACCAGACTGCAAGTCTCTTCAGAAGAGGTTTCCAAATACTTCCTTGCTGTTTGTTTGGCTGATGTCAGAAAGTGCTGAGGTGTGACTAATGAGAAAAAAAATTCATGATGGCATTGTATTAAAAAATCAAAAGATTAAACAAAGGAGAGGCAGCAATGCATGTTTTTAATAATGGTGATGTAATTCTACACCTGCACTGTGCTCTGCTGCACAGCTGGGAGCATTCCAGATAATATAAAATCATACAAAATGATAAACTTTTCTCATGCTGGTATTACTTTCAGAGAGGTGTTTTGGTAGAGAAACTTGATGGATTTGGTACTGCTACAGGAGCAGCACTGAATCAAGCACTGACACTGTGCATATACAGTGATAAGAAAACAATATTAAACACCACTGTTTGGATTGCAAAATGGGGCACTTGGAATTCACGCTGCCTGTGTCAGCTTAATCCAACCTCCTCAGGTGTTTGTGTGGCCAAAACATCTGTAATTATGTCATCACCTGCTGCTTTTTAAAGTGTAGGGCTCCAGACTCAGTTCAGGGCACAGAATGTTCATCTGACAAAAAGCTCTTTGCTGTTCTGTTTTGACATTGTTCTGTGCTTAGCACCATTCCTTATTTATGGTACACTCTTTAAAACGTGCTCTTCATGCAGAATTATTTCTTTACAGATTTTCTCTGTTAGCACCCAAGTCATTCACAAGTCAGAGTTCATCTTTACACTATTCTACAAGTGAGTAAATAAGGCATGAAGTGAGTGGCACTGACACCAGGACACTCAGTAGCCTTGGGTGTCCAGCTCGAGGCACTTGGCATCTCCAGAGTCCAGCAGCACATGCACTAGTTACTCTCTGTGACCCTTATGTGATCCTTAACATCAGTCTGTGAGCGTTAACAGATCTCCAGGTGGAATTCCAGAAAGGAATTCCAATCAGAGGAAGCACTTTTTGCACCAGATATTCCCTTGCCAGAGAATCCCAGTGCTTCCTAAAAGAAGCCCTGAAATGGCACCAGATGTGGCAGATCCACTTCAGAGACAAGGATCAGGTTCAAACCAGTTCTAAAGCATATAATGGTCCCACTGCTCAAGGGAGCAAGGTCAGAAAATAGGACCAACTTTGCACCCGTAGCTGTGCAATATAAAACCCAGAAGGTGGCAGCAAATACTCTTCCTTACCACAAATAAACTTGCCACAAATAAATTTCCTATTCCAAGGAAATCTAAGATGCCTATGGAGAAAAAGTTTCAGTTTTTTGCTTTCTATAGGCATAGAAGTACTGTATTTTGACAATTGCATATGGATAAAGATTAAATGGTAATGAAAAGAACTGATTTTCTTTCATTTACACAGGTGCAAAGTGAGCAAACTGAATAATTTATCACAGGTTAGCAATAATCTTATGGTTTATAACAACATTTTGCAGTGGTGAAGGCCTAATTCTAATAGTTTACTTTCTTATTCTACCATTACTTAGCAATTGAAAAAAAACTTTACGATCAAAAGAAAAAATTGTCACAAAGCTTATGTGAAATGGTTGACAGAAACTGTTTCATTGGGTTGTGTATGAATGATGAAAATAAGATTATTCTCACCTGAAACAATGCCACATTTATAAACAATCTGAATTCTGAATTAATTAAGTTCCAGTCCTAAAATTCCCTATAAATTTTCGGAAGCAAGCCCTGACAAAACAGCTTGGAGGAAGTCAGGATCAGGCATGAACTATGTGATTCTGATGATTCCCTGCCTCCCCAGCCATTAGCATCCCTGTTAGCCAAAATGCTGCATTCCCATTTTGGTCAACTATAAATTATTTCCAGAGTTTCAAATAAATATGATTTTCCCACTTTATTTCAGTACTTTTGGTATTTCTATTGTAAAACAGGTGTATCATTTACTGTAGAGCTGGCAGCATTTCAGAGAGAAGTTATTTTTTCATTAATGAAGTTTAAATTGTAAATGGTTTGGGATGAAAAAAGCTGTAATAAGATTAGCAATATGTCCCCTTCTATACCCAGTTCAGTTTAAAAAATCTTAAGTGCCTGTTTTATGTTTAAAAAAAAATGAAAAGAAGGAAAGAATTAAAAGGCATAAAAATTGAGTATTACTTATTTA
Organism: Lepidothrix coronata; assembly: GCF_001604755.1. Lineage (NCBI taxonomy): Eukaryota > Metazoa > Chordata > Aves > Passeriformes > Pipridae > Lepidothrix > Lepidothrix coronata. The sequence goes on from NW_016690296.1 coordinate 1,868,887, forward strand.
GTCCTACCTTTTCTCAGTGGTTTGGTCTCTAACTGCAGTAACCTTTACAAGCCCAAAGGAGAAATGCATCACTCTGAACATTTTATAAAGGCGGAGTCATTTTTTGAGATAAAACAATTGTTTCACCTACTTCCTCCTCCTTTGTCCCCTTTCTGTGTAAACATTAGTTCAGCCTCTATTGTTAACTCAGATTTGACCATGCTTTGATATGGGATTAAGGACTAGGACTATAATGAAAAGACAAAAATAAAACTGCTTTAATGACTTAGACATCGAGGTCCAATTTTTTCAAGTGACTTAATCAGTGAGGAGTCTGTGTTGGAGAGAGTTTCACTGGGCTGTGCAGAGTCCAACCAACTTTTGTCTCCTTAACTGGCAAAAAGGCACCTTTAGCATGTAAACACACACAGTCTTCACTCACTGAGGAGCTGTGTCACCTGAGGCAATAAAACAATAAAACAGTTGCTGTGAAATCATTTCACCAAGCGGTATTTTGCATTCCTGTTTGTTCTGTAAAAGGAAAAGTGTCTTTCTGACTCCTGCCTTTAAAATTTGCTCTATTTTATGAACCTAAGTATCACTGTTCTGACTTTCAGCTTTTCACAATTAGCAAGAAAATTGAAGCTGCTCTAAGTTCCAAATAACCCGTTTCTCTGGACTACTGATGTAGATATTATTGAATCAGACGTACACAGTTACACTCATTATTAACTACATTTATATGAGTACACACCTTTTATAAGTACTCCTTTTACATTCATTTGCTTATATATGGAAATAGTTACTTTAAGAAGTAATGCTACATGAATCTTAGTTTATATTAATACACATCCTATAAATATCAAGGATTGCTTGCAGTGCAATAAATGTTCACTTGATTGGCCAGTTTATAAGTAGTTTTCATTTTTAAAACCAACATTAACCTAAACCTACAGTTTAATCTGTTTGCACAGACACCCGAGGCAGTCAGCAGCTGTCAGGATTCTAGGATTGCAATGGACAGCTCTGAATGGCCTTTCCTCTTCTTGACATCCAAGAACCATGTTCCCTTCAACAAATGTTGTAGAAAAGATCTTTCTGAAAACATTCAGGCAATGGAAAAGAACAAATTAATCACTGCATAGGATCCTGGTTTGTTTTGCTGTGTAATACTTCAATATTCTAATAACTGGTTTACAACAAGAGCACAGGAAGACAATATGGGATAAAGTAATAATTCTGGTAGCATTTCACTCTTCTTTCCCTTCTCCCTTGATTCCTGGGAAGAAGAATGGAAAATCTCCACCCTTCTTTTTATGATCTTCTTGTAGCTTAAGGGAGAGAGAGGGCAGAGTAATTATTCTTCATATTTCCTACTGTGTCACTTATGATCTGGGGTTTGTGCATTCTTTTTAGCACCTACTTGTCAAAAGCTCTATCTCCAAGAATGAAATATAAAGGGAAAATAATAGAAAGTATCACCATGTCTGGCTCCTGCTGTCCAGTAAATGAATGAGGAATTCTAGTGACTAAAAGGGGCTGAACACCAAAGTAGTGACAGAGATTGGCATATAAACACCAAATATAGACCTGCTTTGAATCTTGAAATGTCCAGACCTAGACTTTCAGTCTAGGAACATGCTACAACTAATAAAAATTAACTGGAATGAAAGCAAAGCAATACTGATCATCTCACAGTTCCTGCATTTAGATACATTTATATTTAAGCAAAATCATGCTTTCATACAAGTGCCTAAAACCTATTTACCACAGAGTATGAAAGGCTGTGTGATATTTTATATTCTGAAGCTGAAGATCTCTTAGTTTCAGAATAAAGTTGAGTTAGATAGAAATATTCTATTTTTTAACTCAATAAATTACTGCAAAAGTATGTCACTGTGCAATGACAAAAATCTGCTGTGCAGGGTGCTGCTGGATTGCTTTTATTACAACAGATACTCCCACAACAATCTAAGCAATCAGAGGCATGATGGCACATAACTGATACTTTTCCTGTATTTCTTCTACGGATGAGGAAGAAATTGAATAATTTTCTGTAAAACAGACATGAAAATAAGATAAATATTCCCCTGAACGCAAAGAGTTCAAGGGAACTGTCTCAAGTTGCAGCTACTCCCCAAAACTTAGTTGAATAGTTTTAGGCCAAAACTGATATTTAATTTTCTTAGACTTAATAAAAATAAAATTCACATACAATTTTTTTCCCTTCTCTGACCTTGTGGAAATGCACATGATGACAACTGCTATTTATTGTAGGAAGAATGTAATTCAAAATGACTGAGGCTCATTTCAGGCAAATATATTTTTACATTCTTGGATCTCAGGAGTCTCCAAACCCTCTTCTGCCCACCTTTACCACAGTTATCACTTTTCTTCTTTGGGAACTGTAGGGAATTCAGCCAGTTTCTTCTATCAATAGCTTCTTCCTTCAAAAATCTTTGGTCAACTCTTCATCTCCATCAAAAGACAGCCAGCCAGAGGCAACACCAGAACTGGAAGTTAGTATGTAAGTGGGGATCTCTCTTAACTTTTCCTCTAATTCCTTCATATCCTTATGGAATGGACAAGGTTCTTCCCATATACTTCAGCCTCCTTCCAAGTTAATCACCTGGAATGCTGTTTGCCCTCCCAGGTTTTGTCCTCTTACAATCCAAAAATGTAACTGTCATTAAAACCACACACTGTTCAGTCCTCACTCTGTGTAAGGAGAGACTAACCCTTACTTTACCAAATCTAGAGAAAACAGATGTGCAATTTCACATTTTGGGGTTTTAAAATCTTAAACCAGCTTATTATTAGAACTGTGTCTAAATACAAACTACCAAGTGAGAAAGGAGAATTTGACTGGTCTGGGAATACCAAAACAGGACTTCTACCTTAATAACACAGTATAATGACCCATTTTCTCAGAAAAAATATGAAATACTCTTGTTAAATGATCATGCTCTGATTAAACTCTGTCAAAGAAAATTAATTCCTGCTTTATCAATAATGGTTACAACTAAAGGATACTTCTACAACCCAATGAACTCTTGAGTTTGAACATGACAGATTAAACAGTACCTTCATCTGACTGTCTTGAAAAACCAGATATTTTATGCGACATTTCTTTTAACAGGATCATTTCCCTACAACTCTGAAATCCCCACAAAGTACTCACAGGGCTTGGAACTGGAATTTCCATTAAATAAAGGGGAACTTGTCTGCCTACTCAGCATAGACAATGTTTTTGAACCCTCCTGATAGGAGCTCACACAGGTAGACATAAGTAGGTAGACCTGTTTGATCAACATTTTTATCCCTCTGTACAACCTTATCTTCTCAATTTCTTAATTTTCTTAATTACCACTTAATTTCTTGTGGTTCAGGTTATCAGATTATTTTCTAACATGAAAGTTTGCCCTAAGTATGTGGGGGTAGGATTAACAATGTTTGGGATTTTCCCCTCTGGAAATGCAAGCTGGGAATAGCTGGTCATAGTTAAGAGGTGAAAGGATAGTCCTGTTATAAAGCATTAGTTGTGAAACTTGTTGAAACTCTCAGTACATAATCTCTGTGTGTCACTACACTAGATAGTACCTACTGGTATCTAGTTCATGCTCACAGTATTTTAAGTTTTGGAGGCTAATTAGCAAAAATTAACACAGGCCAACGTTGTTTGGATGAAATTCTAGCAAAGCCTCTGGCAAAAGAGCCTGGAATTTCCCAGCAGATTTCAGAATTAAAGGCCTTTAAACCTCAGGACGTGAATGAAGGAGTGTAAATCAATGAGTTTAGGAACCACATGTATAGAGACTTCAGGAACGATGCAGTTTGTGTATCACAAAGAACAAGTCTGGCTTGGGGAAAGGCTGTACCTGCTTCGTGTGCTGCCAAGTGCCTGCTGCAGCAGAACCTTCTCACGAACACAGTTTCTGTTTCAAAGTGCTGCATTACTAAGAAGATTAGGATTTGTCAAATATGAATGGATTGCTCCTATAAGTGGGTCGGAATGTACTGAAATTCTGAGGGCATTGCCTTTTAAAGAAGCCAAAAGTAGTGCCATGTAAGGGTATTTAGTGAATGATTGCATTAATGTCTTTAATTGTTTCTGTTCATTTTTGTGCCCTTTAAAGAGAAAAAAAGCATAAGTTAATAATTTTTGAGTAAGAAAACCCTTTCTTAAAAGGAGAACGCCAAAGATATGTTCTTGGACAGATGTCCTAGACAGAGCCTGTTATCAAATAAATTAGGCTGTGCCTAATGTTAGAAAGAATCTTGTAAACACACACAGAACTGTCACAACATGACTCCCTTTTGCATTAAGAACGGTCTTTTCAGAGCAAGGCACAGTAGCTAAGTAGTGATACAGCTGCACAGTTGCTAATGTCATCGTGCCTCTTCAGTAAAAGCCTGTTTACTTTCCTCAAAAATCCAGTTTACTCTGTCTTTGTTCCTGTTTCTTTCTCTGCCTCCTTTTTAATACCTCCTGTCTTTCCAGTAAATTAAAGATTTTAAAAATACCCATAGACGTAAAAAGGGACTGCCAGGATGCCATGAGCTTCCAGGGGCTGTTGTTCCAGTTTGGGAGTGAAGAGAAGATGCTTCTTTTCTTGCTGTTTACTAACTGTAACTGTACCCGGCATTTTATTTTCCTAGGGAATAAGCAGTGGCCGCTCATTATCACTTCCTGGGAGACCTTCTGCGTTCACCCCTCGAGCCATGTCTCCTACTTCTCCTCTTATATTCCAGCCTGCCCCTGATTACTTCAGCAAGCCAGACACAGCAGCTGACAAGCCTGGCAAAAGACTGACTCCCTGGGAAGCAGCAGCACGATCTCCCCTTGGCCTGGTGGATGAAGCTTTTGCCCCCCAAAACATGCAGGAATCCATCGCTGCCAACGTGGTATCGGCTGCCCGCAGGAAAATACTTCCTGAGCCACCAGAGGAATGGAAACAAAAGGTTTCTTATGAGCCTCCAGCCCCAAGTGGTAGTGTAGCCTTGCTGGGGGGGAAGCAATCAGGTGTTTTGTCACCCCAAAAAAGCTCCCTGTCTGCCCTCAGTGCCCCCTCCCAGGCTGGCTCCCAGCTGCAGTATCCTTACTGCACCCAGCGCTCCCAAACGGATCCTGATATAATGTCCATGGATTCCAGGTCTGACTATTGCTTGTCAACAGCTGATTCAAACTACAACCCACAGCCAAGGGGATGGAGACGTCCAACATGAGCAGCTGAAGGGCCTGGTGTGTTTTGCCTTCTTCCAGCTCTAAAAGTCTTAAGATTTGAGTTGGAGAAGGAAGGTTTCTTGCTGGCCTGAGGATCTCCGAACTAAAGAAATGAGGAGGCAAAATTGACTGGAGCACAGTTTTCACGTGACTGCAGAGCTTGCAGCCTCTAGAATAGACTCAGTTTTACACCTAGGATTGTTCTGTTTGTCAAAAGGCAAAAATACACATTTCTTGGGGTGAAGGGGAGGGGATGAAAGTGGGGCGATCAATGTGATTGATGCAAAAATCTGGAAAGGATGTAGAAGGTGACAGTACAAGGGCTTGCAGTTGAGCTAATGTGAAAAAAAAAAAAAGGTAAAATAAGGGCATTTTAAAGGCAAAAAGTATTTCACAAGACCTTGTAGGTTTTCTAGGTATGTTTGACATAAGTTCCAAGGTACTAAATATAGTCAGATTTGAAAAAGTTCCAATGGAAGTGGAATACTTCAGAGCACTGGCTTATTTGCCATATGTTTTCTTTACTGTGTTTTTATAATGAGCTAAGAAAGTAGATCAGTGGATATTTTTACTGTGGCAACAGCTAAAATACATCTGTGGTCATGGTACCTGAACCACCACAATATGTAGATACAGGAAATCTTCCACAGACCCCCATTTCAGATGGATTCCAAGACAGTTTGGATGCAGTTTTACACACTGTAATTAATCACAGGATCTGAAAGCACCAGGAAGGAAGGAGTTGTGAGCAGAGGTCAGTACCATGATACTTGAACAACAAAATAGCTGAGGAGTGTATTTAAACTGGATTGCAAGTGAATTCTGCAATAAACTATCGAACAAGCGAGAGGCTGAACAGACTTTATTTCTCTGTGAAATGCACTAATTGCTGAGCATTTACTGCTGCAGTGCCTCCTAATGGGACTGGCTGGGCAGTTATCTGTAGGAACTAAGCAGCTCAATGTTTAGAAAGCTTTTAGGTTGTGTTCTCAGTTTGGAAGACATAGATTTATCAAGGACAGTATCTGTTCTGTGTAGAAAATGGTATGTGAGAGAGGGCTTCTGACATGTGCTACATGGTGAGAGTCTAGTACAAATAGTAAATATTTGGATGGCTGGTTATACTGAAATGATCTTGATGGGCCTGAAGAGATGGTGAATAATTTGTGCTGGTGATAAATACCTTGCATTTACAGCTTATTTAAACAATAGAAGTATGTGGCTAAAAATATATGTATTCAAGCTTATTTGGGTAGTTTAGAGGTTGTTAAAGCATTAAATGGACACTCCAAGTTTTGCAAAGTGCTGTTAGTCCTTGTTTGTGGGAAATTCTTCAAGGATCTGTCGAGCACAGTCAACTAAAATCACTGCAGAAGAACAGTTAACTATCCTTAGTTTCAGCAAGGTTGTCAACTATGAGTGAAGTAATTAGATCAGAAAGAACTAAAACATACATGCAGTAAGAAAAAACATATTACAAAACATTCCCATCTGCAAAGATTTTTTTCCCTCGTAGCAATTATAAAATATAATTGTGAGGAAGGAAAAAGGAAAATTAAATCCAAGTTCAGTTGAGCTGGAATTTCCCATAAAAGCAAATAATTACATGAAAAATATACCCCTAATGAGTTTAAGTTGGCAGTAATTCTCTAGTCAACCAGAAGTCTCCCTGAAATCAACTGATCCTTCCGACCAAGCAGGAAATGTAGACATGAGAGCTGTGATCCTTTAGACCATGATTACATTGCTAGAGCACCTTACAGATTTATTTCACAAAATATCAATTTGCAGCTTTAAGGTACATGTAATTAAAATTTGCCAAAAGTGTCTTTAAACTTTGATATTGCAAGAAAAAGTTATGATATGTACTGATATTAAAAAGGCTTTAATGCTGTGACCACATGGCAATACGTGAAAACATACTCTAGGATGAAGCCTTAATTCTCCACTCAAAATATGCAACAAACGTGTAAGCAAAGAGTTTCAGACAGAATTACTGCCTTTCTGTCAATCTCCCGAGAAAAACAAAGTGTAGCCTTATAATTTTCTTCTATTCACAAGAAGGAACTCATCACTGAGTAATTCTGTGAAAGTGAGAATTCCTGACATTGAGTTTCATGTCCCCTTGGTAGCTAAATCATAGATTAACTTGGGTGTTTAACATGACCTACTACAGATTTTTTTATTTCTCCTCCTGTTGAGGATTTGCCAGCTCTCTTTCCCATGTGGATTCTCTCATATCTAATAGGGAATGAGTTCACACTGCAGCATTTCCCTCAATAGCAACACTGGTAAGTGGATCTGGCCTCCACCCAGCTGTCTATTTTTACAAAGTCTGTGGGCAATAGATTGTCTTGGAGATCTATTCCTCTGCCCCACAGAAATGAAACTAATAAACATTTTTGGAGTTCTCAGTGGGAGGACAGACATACAGACAGGCATGCAGACAGATCACACAGCCTTGTTTAGAAGGAAATCAGGCTAAATCCAGGCTGAGACCACGGACTGACTTCAAAGGAAGCAGCAGGTCCGGACCAGTAAATGAAATATTAATGCATCAGAGTTTTATGAAGGACCCCACAGCATTTTTCACTTTCTGTTCTTCACCCCATTCCTCCACTAGCAAAGCCTCTTTCTATCAAATAGTTGTGACTGTTGTGCGTGAGTTCTGAATATATTAATGCAATTACTTCTTACGTTTGTTTTGGAATGCACAGATCTGCTCAGTAAATGTGAGGAAAAAGTTCTCTTGATATTGGCTTTGTGTTCACCCTCAGAGGTGCCTCTGTTAATAACATGCAGAGCATTTGAATACACAATATAACTGAAAATTTAGTTTCTTTAGTTATGTTAGGTGATGATGTTCACAACTCTTTGTTCATACTTTGTTTTCATTTTGGTTTGCTTTGACACCAAATATCTACTCACGTTGCATTTCTGCCTAGTAGCAAAGGCTGTGTTATCTTTATAAAAGACTTTTCACTTCTAAAGACTTTTGCTCACTGCAAAGGACACTTTACTTGAGCCTGCATGCCAGAGATGTAAATTGTATCATATAATAAAGTGATTTGACCAATCAGATGAGAAACACAATTTTGTTCTCCCTAAATTCTTGTCTGTTTGTTTAAATAATCTGAACCCAAGTAAAGCCTAATCTCTTTTTTTCTGCACCATTTTTAGACTCACTGACTTTGCCTGTCAGTGACCTCGTGCTGGTATGAGCTTCTAGAAGCTTAAATCAGCATCAGGTCAAAAGGCAACTTATCAAATTCAGTAGAATTTCATTTCCATACTGACTAAGCAGAGAAAGGAAACACAGTGAAGCACAATCTACCCAGGTTAAATGATACGATCAGGACAGTTTTTATTGTTTGAACATTCTCATCCCAACCATAAAAACTGCAACTAATATCTATTTACTATAGTTACTTCTCTACCTTACAGGCATCTAAACCTCTGTTTAGTTCCTGTAGGTTTGGTCATTGCTGTATTCTCTTGTTGTTTATTCTCAACTGAAACATACTGTTCAAAAAAGAAATAAATATTGTGAATAAATTGTAAACCCGGTGTTTATACCATTCAGGCTATTTGGCTGAATAGCTGGTAAGGAAATAAGGACAGCACACACAATCTATCTGTGAAAAGCCAGATCAGATTTTCACTAGTGACAGGAAACAAATCACAAAGCAGTTTTTGCATTTGTAAAGCAAGCAGGATTTTGTCCCCAACGCTGATGCATGTAAAACTTGGGGAACCGAAAAAGCTCCACAATAGCATTTTAATAGCTTTGCTCTACAAAGGATTTACAAGGTTATAAGAGACTCAGTACTATTCTTTTCATGGCTATCTTCTCGTTCTTTTTTTGGGGAAGTTCTTAAATGCATCATAAAAAAAGCAAGCTTAAGCCAGATTCACGGTTTAACATTGTAAGTCCAGAGAGACAGGTGGATGTTTTCAGGCCAGTATCTGGTTTTCCTCAAACTGAACATTTATGCTTTGCAATTGTTCACTGGATATATTACTGGGTTTTAAAAAGAAGCTTTGTGTTGCTGCTGAGGCAGAAACAGCACTCAATGTGCTCCAAAAGGTTTGCTGTTTGTTCACACATTTTCAGAACTAAAAGAAGGACTTAAAGTATTTTATACTCAAAGCAAAATGACCTCGGGAGTGTTTGTGAGCGTGCACACTAAGCTGTGGGGTTTTTTTCTGGATAAAGAAAGTAATGGCTAATTAATAGATGTTAATGGAGAACTAAGAGAACATATTGTGCTGTGGTACAGTCCAAACACAGCTGGAAGGTTATAATATACTGACCATACAGAAAAGGAGTTGATGATAAACCACTACATCTATTTTTGTCTTTAAAATAAATCAAAACCCGAGGACAATTTGGTCTAAATAGTGCAGAGGATCATGACTTCTTTTTTCCCTCTAAATGAAGAAACTGAAGGAAAGATATGCTAATTGCTGGAAAAACAATGCTGCGTGTTGCAAATATTTTTAAGCAGACTCTAGACAAGCAGAATTTGCCCAAGGCAAAAATGGAAAAGAAGAAGCTTCACCGAACTCAGAGTCAGAGTAACAGATGCACTGGTATATTTTCCCAGCATGAACAAACTCACAGAACTGTGGCAGTTATAAAACAATCGCCACTTTTCAATGTTTTTAACAATTTGCTAAGCCATCTTAGTTTTAATCTTCCTGTTATCAATGGATGCACTTGAGTTTAATCTCAGAAAATCAGTAATTTTTGGAAAAGAAGAATCAACATAAAGTCAGCATATGCTCAACTCTGTGGTATTTCTAATAATTTTTTTTTAACAGAAAAGCTTATAAGCATAAATGCAGCATTTTTGACCAGGTGCTCATCAGCTACTCTGATTTTTAGGTGTTTTCAAGACAGTTCATATTTACAGTTAAATTCCCATATCTTGCCTATCAAATAGTTTGTATTTTGGAACACAGAATTTAAACTGAAGCTCTCTATTGAATTACTTGCATGCACAAAATAATAGCTTAAGCTGCCAGTTTTCTAAAAGATGAGAAATAAATAGATATTTTTCTAGTTTCCAAGTAATTCTCCACTATGGCTCCACATAATTTCAAGTCTTAAGTGGAAGTTCAAGATTATTCTGTTCACTATGCCTGTGAAGTTCACCATTCTTTACTTCCTATGGCAGTTTAAAACACCAAGAGGTTTTCCATGTGGTGGTAAAAAAAAAAAATTAAAAATATCAATGTATAAACTAATAAATCTACCTACTGAATCCATATGCCCTCAGAAAAATGTAGTTCAAAGAAACACAAAGAACAGGACAACAAGGCAACAAAAATCCTTGGACCACATGGAGCAAAATCCTGATTCCAGCTAAGACATTGGGAGCTTTGCTAATTTACCACTTATGTCAGCAGGGCAAGGATTTCACCTCACAGAGAAATGTGCAGCACCACAAATCACAACTGGTTGTGAATTCACAAGCACTGGACTGGTGTCAGCAGTTTGGTAGATTTGTGAAGCCTGTAGGATAAAAAATGTGATTGACAAAACAATAAGGCACCAACCAGAATTTCTCATGTCACCTTCTACTGGGAACTTGCTCTTTTCTATGTGCAAACATACAGAGAGTTATCTCAGCTGAGACTCTTGAGGCTCGGGTTACTGTCTTGGCCTCCTGTATAATCAATGAGGAGGGGCATTCTTAAAAAGAGTAACTCCATCCCCAAATAAATGCATAAAATAGGTGGGCTGCATGCTAAGTCTACAGGATATATGGATAGATGAGGATCAAAGAGTTTTTGACAGAGTGGAGAGTGCAGGAAGGCAGGTGATTATACATGCCCCTCTCTCTCTTTCTACTTATACAGGTATTTCTTCAGTACAACTATTGCAAAATCTTTGGCATGTGAATTATTTTTTTAAAGGGTGAAGCTGTTACAGGAAGTGAAATTTTAATTTTGATCACATTAGGATAAGTACACGGTTAAAGTACAAGCAACACCTCATTAAGCTGGACAGTAAAATAAAAAGGCAAACAAAGAAACAGAATACACAGCTGTGTTTCTGGATCTGAGGTGGTTTTTGTGCTACAGCACATCCTGGTGCAGTGAGTTCTGAGAGGACTAATGGCTGTGGGACTGTGCTGCCTGGCTGTGCAATGGCAGCCCAGCCTCAGAAGCTCTGGAACCATGTTCTTGCAGAGCTGCACCTGAATTTGCTCCTTGCCCACCCAGGCTTGATCTGGTATGAGAAATGAAACCCCAGCACCCCAGACACAGGCTTACATCGCCCTGAACCCATCTAGGTTTGTAGAGGTCAGACTGGACAGTTCTGTACTTGTGACATGGATCAACAACAGACCCAATAATCCACCCAAGGACAGCGAAGAGACGGTGGTTGTTATTAAGGCAGCCAAAAAGATCTCGAAGTTTAGGTAGATGCTTTTTCAAAATCACTGGGGAGGTTTCTCAAAGGAACAGATCCCCACTCATCTCCTCCTGTATTTTAGTGAGCTGTTATTTACCCTGCAGAATTAGACACAGATCACTGTGTTCTGGGTGTACACTACTGGAATTAGATGTGACTCCCGTGTATTTAGCCTCAAGTGAGTAGCAGGATGACCAGAGGTTTGGATGGCAGCAATCCAAATGGATAACATTCAGGGAGTAGCAACAGTAGCTTTATTTTTTCCCTTGTGACCTTTGTAACAGTTTCTACTCCTTTGAATGCTCTGCCATAAAGTGTACAGGAGGGCAGAGAACACAAAGGTGCTTCAGGACTAAGTTCACAACTACAGTGAGGATTAAGGGCACATTGTAGCTCTTTTCCCCAGATAATAATTTGACTGTTTGTGCCTTTTATATTTATTACTTTCCCATTTAAAATTTTTGCCATTATTTACGATCTCCCTTTTGGATGCTCTAGTGTGTGTGAGATGCATTGTATTTTTTGACAAAGCATATAAACCTCCTGAAAAAGCATAGTTAAAAACAGGCAAAACCCAGGAATAAAAATAAAATCGTGTGTTACCAGTAAAGCAGAAAGATTCTATTATATTAGAACATGGGATGGGGTAGGTTTCCAAGCTTCTATTTCCCTCTGTGTTTTAGGGACTGGTGCAACCCCCAGAACACCTGACTCTGGTCCCTTTGTCACACAGTGGCACAGACAGAAACACAGCTGGGAGAGCACAAGAAAACAGAGCTAAGACAAGTCAGTAGGCAACAGTGCTAAGCCTACTGGCATACTATGCCAGTAAATAAAAATAAATCAAAGATATTATACTTAATTTTATCATCTTTTTTTATTAAAAAGCTAAGGAGAACAACATGTTATGGACACTCAGCAGTGTGAAGACCCTATGCAGTCCTGTACTTAGCAGCAATAACTAATCTGGCTAGGTAATTTCATTTATTTTCTGCTAAAAGATGATCAATTTGTCACTAAACACTTTAAACTTACTTACTGAATATTATCATATTTATCTCTCTCAAGTGTTTCAAGCCCAAAACAGGACAAGCACTTTAACTAAGCCTAGTGCTGTCCAACAGAGGGCAATGGTACACAATCCATATGATCCATATTATTTCCTCTCCCTGACAAGGCCTCAATTTCAACAGAGAAGCTTTGGCACAGTTGGAGAACTGTCTGGACACCAGACAGTGCCATTATCAGCGTGTCCACATATACACTGGAGCAGAAGCAGAACTCAAATGCCATAAAAACTTTACAGCTTGAGCTAAAGAAGATGGTATAGGAGGTATTCCTACAAACCTATTTAATGAGGGCCACAGACACACAAGCTAATTATTCCTGACCTCAACCCCACGGGGTGGACAGACGTCATCATCCCGCTGCACAAATGGAAGAAAACATGACAATGAGAGAACATGTGCGTTGCCCAGGGCTGTTGGGACAATGGCAACACTGGACCTCAATTCAGGCATTCCCGGCTCTTGCCTTCACCTATAATCCACTGACTATTTATAGCAGCAATGCATACTTCACAACCAGCACAATCATATTCTTACAGCTCAGCAAACAAATAGCCAGGAAGCTCCAGATCCTATGAAGAAACAATCTAGTAATTCACGAGACTGAGTTATGGCCCAGTCTGCCAGACAAACTTCAACAAATTCTGAAAGAATGGGAGGCTTTGGAGTTGTTTACTTATAGTAACCACAGCTGAGTGAACAGAGATGAACCTCAAAGGGCAGTAGAAGGAGTAGTTTAAAAAGCCAGAATAAAAGGGGAGTGTGCATTTGCTTATCACAATGAAAGCGCCATGTCACCACTCTGGTCTCACTTGAAGTCTATAATAAAGCAAACAAAACTCATCCAAATAAACAAAACCAGAAGTTTCTGTTACATCATGAGTTTCCTCATGAGCCACTGATAAATCATCACTGGCAATGTCTTCAGTCTGATGTCTGTTACTAAGGAGCACACGTTGGTTTTGTATCTGTCCCAAAAGTGATGCAAAATACACATTCAGCTGCTATCCAGGTGCTCAGCTGTGCCACTAAAGGGAAAAGAATGGCACAGCCATATTCAAAGGCATCAGATGAAGGAGTTTCTTCCACTAACCTGGGGAAAAGGTGACGTACGTGAAAAATTATGTCATTGTAGATGGTGTAAGAGTTTCTCTTGTGACTCCTTGAAAACTACTGTAATATGAAGTCGCATGATTAACTTACAAATGAGTGAGCAAAACTTGACCAACTTGCCCCTTTCTCAACAAAGTGGAGTTAACAATTAACCTCCGCTTCCAAACAGGTAGCATAACAATAAATGGAGATAAAATCAGTGTGCTGGCAAAGTATTTTTATAAACAAAAAGCTCAAAAAAAATCTGTTATAATGAGTTAGCAATGCTAATTCCTGGAAACAGAAATCTTCTGGAAAAAGAAGAAAAGACAACAAGTACATGAATAGAAAACAGCACGCCCACTTCTAATGAATCTTCCTTAAAAGCACAGCAGTAAGGAACAGTCTTAGGATAACTAACAAACATACAGTAAGTTTATATGAATACCTGTCCACAAATTTCAGCCCTGTAGACATGATATAAAATACCAGCCATTTCCATGCAAGATACTAAGGCACAGTGTCTGGGGGAAAGAGAAGGAAGTTGGCATAATTAAAATAGATTATATGCACAGACAAAAATCATGCAGACTTGGGTGTTTGCAGCTTCCTTGACATGCAGGCCCAAGTTATCATCCAGTACCAAAGAGGATGATGACAGTATTATATAGCTGTTTATTTGAATTTCATTCCTAACAGTAAATACAATACAAGGAAAAAGGCAAAAACATTGGATCTGTCCTCCCTAATTGCTCACCCAGGCCTCTGCTTTCCTATGGCTACAGGTCATGGCTATCTGCCCTAAATCAAATGTCAAAGCACCAAGAGAAAATTTCCCTAGGGAAAAAACCTTCAGCCTTTGTATTTATGTGTGTACTCTCTATATTATACACACCATTTTTTCCTAGTGCAATAACTGAAGAATAGCTTCTGTCAGAGTTCAGATGAAAGGGAGCCCAAGGGAACCCCCTGAGTCCTGCACTAATGACTTTTATTCTTGTAGTGTATTTTTTGAGGGGTGGAACTATAAAGACAACTCGAAGTTCCAGACCTTTGCCAACCATAGTTTCTTGTTTCTTTCAGTTCTGTCCTAAGCAAGAGAGGAATTTGGAAAAGTAAATGCTGGCAGCTCCTGTTTGATTTAACAGATAAGCTTTATCTGAATTAAGGGTTGGTACAGCAAGTGTTACCCCACTGGGCACAATTCAGGGGAGCTAAAGCAATGAAGAAATTACTCAGGGAAGTTAAACTCACATGGACAATCCTACCAGGCATTCCCTTAAAAGTGTGAAGAGTTCTAACTCCACATCTGTAGAATATCAAGACTGAGAATGGAAAATATCTATGGCATGGTTGGGCTCTTGTGAAGTGGAATATATGAGATAGTAGGAGTTTTGTTTTGTGCCATTAGTCCTGGAATGTTTCTAAACTAAATGAATCTGTGAAGAAAGAATTACAAGCAATAGGACTGAGAGGAAATACAGCAGGTTTCAGGAGCGATGTATTCCTTCTATTTTAAAATATGTCTTCTTGCAGAGATGCAACTATGGATCAAAGTTTGGTCTTTGAATCTTCATATTGAAGAGTTATGTATTTGAGTTCATATTTATTTGGATGCAGTAAATTACTTTTTATAAAAAAAAATTGGGGGGGGCAGACTAACGATGGTGTAATCCAGCAAGGATTACTTCCAAGGCTGTTGCTCCTACTTGGTAAAGAATAGTATCCAATCTATTGCACACCTTCCAAATATACTGTAAAACACACACTTACTGTGGCAACCTGCTCCTTGAGGGATCTCGTCTGCATGACTCCAATAACAGCTAAAGGAAAAAAATGGAAGAAATGCCAAGAATTAATCACAGACTGAGAAATTATCCCTAAAACAACTGCACAGTAGTATAGGAGCTGTTCTCTGCATAATGCAAACTACTGCAATATTTTGCACTTCAGAGAGTCAAACTGAAAGGTGTATTTGGGAGTATAATGTAGTAACACTTCTTCAGTTGTGATGTGTTACAGTTTTGAAGTTAATACTTGCTTAATCTAATGATACAGTATTCAATCTCACCTGATCAGGTTAGGCACCAACAAGCAGAGCCTTTTAAATGGGTTTGGGAACAATGCTCGAACTTTTCAAAGGTAAGGTCATGACACATCTTGATGACACTGCAACAAATAAATGGTACTTCTAATTCAGTACTTTTATGCTAACTCAGAAAAAGAACATCTGCTCAACTGCAGGCTTTCTGCATTTCAACCATGAAGTATTCCAATTAACTTCAATGTTAATGGGATCACCAGGAAATACCCAGACACTGGAGAAGTCACAAAGCAGAACAACAACATCCTCAGTAGCATTTAGCGAAAATTCACTAAAGATGGTTGGTAATTAACAGTGACAACACAGAAACTCTTAAGCTACTTTGAAAACGAAAACATCAAACAGGAAACAAGTTCAGCCAGACCATAACTTCAGAAATCAGGCCTACATCTCATGATTCATTATTGGGAAAAAACCCCCACAAAATCAATAGACCCCACAACTTCTCTGCTAATACTGAGTCTGCCTATGCAAAAACACCTTGGGAAGAACCCCCACAAAGGCCAAAGGCAGACTTTGAGCTTTAGATGTGTCACCTTACTAATAAATAATCATTCTGCTACTTTAATAATCTCTGAAAGCTTTTAAAACACATCCAAGTATCCCTGCTTCACAAGCCATTCACTGACACTCAATGCCTGGAATGTCAGCAAATATTACAGGGTTGCAAGAGGAATATTCCTTGCTTTGGTCACATGATTGTCAGCTGAAGATGACCAGAAAGTTTATTTAGATGTCTTCTTCATTTCTGCTACCTTCACTATGTAAGGATTTCATTTCTCAGCACAGAATTGAAGGTCAGCAGAAAAGCTTGATTCTTAAGTACTTAATTGTCTGAATGAAATGGACCCATTTTGACCTAAAACTTCTGGTCTTTTTTGTACTGTTTACTCATTTTCAAAAATACATGTGTTCTTCCATAAGACCAGTGCAAATCCATCTCTCTTCAGCGGCCAAATAAGAAATTCATTTTCCACGTAAAACTAATCCTGAATTCACTTCTTACAAATACTTGAAAAGAAAACTCAGTATGTCCTGAGGGTGAATTTTCCTCAGATCTCTTCACTGGAGAAAACTGACCTCCCAGTAGAGGATCTGTTCCCTTAGAGTCATCTGCAACCAGCCTTTAACTTGCTCTCTCAGTCTTCCCCTGTCCTGAATAAAGAGAAACAGACAGTTACTGAAAAATGTTGGTCCAAGTTTGTGGTTTGGTAACCAGCAATCTCTGTGTCAAAAGTCCTTTTGCCCAGTATCACATTGTGAAGCCTAAAAATAACCTGGCCTCTATATTTACACTGTTGGATAAGGTAAGTCACTAAATTCATGTTCAAAACATGTAAATAAAAATTACTTACTTTTCAGAAGTGCTGAGACCTGAAAACAGTAAACAGCATAAATGCCCATCACATCTTAAAATCAGCCCCCTGATCTGCAGCCTGAACATGGTGCTGGATGTGTAATTTTAGACGTCTAGATTTTAAATGCTTCCTAAAAACAGTCTCAATAAAGCTGGTGACAAGCTAAAACAGGAATTTAGAGGCCTGCTGGTTTTTCCCAGTCATATAGGTTCTTTCTGCTTTTCCAGCCCAAGTGTTTTCAGCTGTAGGTATGACCAAACAGGCAGTGGGATTCACTGGTACATTTAGGACTCAGCTGCAGGACCCCCTGCAATGGGTGTACACGGTTTCCTTGGACATTCAAACGAGCTGGGCATGTGCTACAGGGGAAATCTTATTTGGCAGGTGACACCACCACACAGCATTGCAATGCACTGAGTACACAGACAAATCCTGCTTTCATCCTTCTGCAGCAGCAAAGCCCTATTAGCTGACACTCCCTTCCCTGAACCAATCATGGACATATCCTTGTTGTCATTTAAATATATTCCTGTGAAGGACGGGCAGCACAGGATAATTTATTTTCACAGAGCAGCTATAATGATTAATGGGAACATAATTTCCCATAACACAGGGATACTAAAAAGAGAAAGAAATGTGGGACAAGTTATGTAATGTGTACTAACTGAAATATGCTGCATGTCTCTGGAAGGAGACACGACCCTGCTCTCTCTGGAGTGAACAAGAGCTTTGGCACTGAGGGAAACCTCGGTGTTTCAAATCACAGCTCTAGTTCCCCAAATTTATTTTAATTTACAGTGCAATACTCTTGTGAGCAGCATCAGGGACAAGCTGAGGAAGAAGAATTAAAAACTACTACACCCAACAGCAGAATATTCACTACATGACATATTCCCATCTCACAAGGAACAGTATCATCCCTGTTGACACTCAGGTCTAAAACTTGGGGACCCCAAGAGCTGCCTTGCCCAAAATGCCATGGACAAAGCAAGGTTAACACAGTGGCCCTGTGTCAGGACTGAGGGTCACCCAGACTTTGAGACATTAGTCTGAATCACTTACAAATAGCAACTGTACCCAGAGGAACAAGTGTCTTGGAAAGAAACCACTGTTACCCAGGATGACACTTCTCCTGGAACCGTGCTGAAGTTTCCAGGACAGACTCCCTTCAATTCAAGGGATTATAAGGCATGCTCACAATGTTTTTCCTCAGGGCAGCAGGAGTATCACAGCATTTCTTGTGGTAATAATTTCTTCTTCTCATTTTTCTTGTCAAACAGAATTAGGTGCCTGGTCATAGGCGCTTATGTACATGCCTGCATCAAGAAACAGGATGTTCAGCTCAGGTCTAATGGTCACCTCCCAGGCCAGAGGAGGCAGAACTGAACCCACAGCTTAACCTTCTGCATCTCACAAGTTAACTCTGACATCACTAGCAACAAGCAACAACAGTACAAAAAAATTTAGTCTACTAGCCATAAAATTAAATTATGTGGCACAGGTTGAAATTCTGCAAGTAAATCTGGGTTTTTTTTCATATAAAAAGTAATTTTTTAGGTTAGAAATTTCCATTACAGAAGATGTAACAAATAACTTCCACAACTCAAAAAGCCCACAAGTCCTACAGATCTACTGACAACACAGAGCATTCCCTTGGTAAGACACCCAGTTGGCCCTTAACCAGTATAACAGTAGAAAATATTTAGAAAATCTACTTAGAAAGTAAATTTGGAAAATATGTCAGCTATTAAAATAGTTTAATTAAATTATTAACTATTAAATTAAATTATTAAATTAAATCTATGGAATTAATTTTACCCACTTTGTCCTACTGCGCTTGGGCATGTTTTAAGGGAAAAGAATATCTGATCAAAAAAATAACAGGACTTTCAGTAGCTGCTACATTAGTTATCATCAGTTCTTCTAGTAAAACATTTGACAATATAAATCAGATTTATATTTAAGCTGTGTGCTTGTGATATGGCATACCAGGTGGTTGTGAAGCTGCAAGACTGTACCACGGTCTGGTTTCCATATTTCTAGTGTTGGGAAGAATTCAGATGAGGATTAATCATAAAACAGATGGAAGAGACTATTTTTATAAGGGAAAAAAAATTGTTACTTTCCACAGGGGGAAAATAGACAAATGTTTTTTCAGTTAATAAAGTGGATGCTGATACAGGGCCTAGCAAAAGAAGTAATTAGAAGTTATGCTAGATTATATTCTTCTAGTAGACAAAAGAATCTTCCTGGAACATGAATAAACTAAAAGATCTCTGGATACAACTATAATTCATATAAAGTGCATTGTTATAGAAGATGGGATGTTCTCTTTTCTGGGAGAATTCAGTTGACCTAAAAAAATATAAATAAAAAATACATTTGAATAAGTTTGCACCCCAGAAAGTTTATCAGTTGGGGGAAAGAATTAGAGCCAGTGATAAATGAAGCCTGAGATTCTAAAGGAATATTTACATTTTTTTCCACTGAAGTACTACACAGAAGTCCCAGGCAAGATGATGAACTGTACAGAGTACCAAACAAAGGAAGAAGAAATACTGAAAACATGCTTGGTTTATATTTTTGTTTGGGGAAAAAGCATTTAAACTAACAGAAACACGACAGCAATAAAAGTTACTGTGCTACCCTTCTGCAGAGCACTTCTTAATACCTTTTAATACAAGGGTATTTTCCTGCCAATGTTTCCCTATGAAAACACTTGGCCACCATTCCTTGTTGGTTTTGTTTTTTCATTGACTATTTCCTGCCAACACAGTTCCTGTGAGTGCTCACCACAGTGTTCCCACTTAGCCACAACTCCACCTCAGCCTCTCTGCCTTTACACTCCGGTGACATTCTCAGCTTGGCAGATTTATTTCATTTAAATAGGATTAAATTTAAAGATTTATTTCATTTAAAATTATTTCAACCTGAAAAGGTATACAACCCGTAATTAATAAACACAGGCTTGATGTTGCTTATGCCTGGATGTAGGAAAAATAGTCCAGATACTCTTCTTTCTGTTCAAATTTGTTTATAGCTCTAGAAACACTTATTTTGTCCTGCAGTCCACTTTTGTGCTGAAGGGCTCTTGAACTTGTGCTTCAACTAGTGGAGTCATGCTCTGGAGCTGTAACCCCCAGCAGTCACTAGACCAAACACATAAAACTGAACAGGTGTTTATTGGTAGAATCAGGAGCTCATTTTTCTTTAAACCACAAATTATTTCCCCCCTGATTATTCTCAGCTTTGTTTACCAGTGTTTACCGTTTTAAGGCTGATTTTTAAGTGGTGGAATTTTGCTCTCTTCTTTGTTTATTTTTAAGAGTTCACACTGCCCTGACTTAAAAACAAACATCTGAGCTGCAGACCACATATAAAGGACCTCGCCCTGCTCACAACAAAAGTCTCGTTGTCTTCTCTGAGTTCATTTCAAACCCCAAATTTATAGAAGTTAGATCAACCAGATCCTTGCAGAATGACTTCTGCCAGCATCACAAGTCAAGCTTGTAGCTGCCTTACCAGAGACAAAAGAATTCAATGGATATGAAGAAGGCAAATACTTTTGCTCTGAGTTGGGGCTGACAAAGTGCAGGAAAGCAGAGCCAGGCCAGCAATGCTGTTAAAATGTCAGGATTTAATCTCAAGTTTCAAACTTGAGGTTTTTTTTTCAAATTCTAGCTCCTGCATTCACAAGAATCTGAGCTTTCCAACAGCTTCTTTCCAGAAAATTGAAAAGATGTCTGAAGAGCGTCAGAAAAAAATTATTATATACTTTCCTTGTAATGCAGTTAAAACTACACATTATTTATAAACCGTTGTCCAGAAGATGGATCTTTATTCTGAATGGTTGGATTTGTCAATACAAAGTTAGAAAAATAAGTATGGAATTAATCTGCTAATCTGATAGTATCAATAGAGCTCATAAAAACAAGATACACATTGAGGATCTTCAACTTCAAATACTTTAAAAACATACTGCATTCTTTACCTTTATTAAATGTATTTTGGACTAAACTTTCCCCCTTCACCTTCAAAAACAAAAGCTCCAAGATACTCTGCCAATTTGGTGTTTGGCACTCTTCAGCAAACAGAAGAAGTTCAACAACTTGGCAGAAGAGTCAGTCTTTCCTTTGAACTCCCTTTTCTTTGGGAATGCTTCCTTTCAAAATCACAGTACCAGCAGCAAAAGCTAACGAAAGAAAATTCTCAGGTATCTGAACTCTTTAGAGAAGGCACCTAAACAGATTCACCAGATATGGAGAAAGAGGTTAGAACTAAATGAAGGATCAAGAGGACTTCTTTCCAAACAACCTGCCAAAGAGATGTGCATGCCATGCAGTATTTAAGAAGAAAGCAAGGATGCTCTCTTTTTGAGCCACTTATGCAGACACACCCCATGTTTGTGACACTGTGTCAAACTGTAATGTTGTTACAAGCAGGGAGAAGACTTGTGTCCTTTTCATGAAAGAAAAAAACACCCAAATAATATGTCAAGCTCACAGTGCAGTGGACCACCCACAGAAACAAATGAGTTTTTAACCAGACCATGAGAACATGCACATGATAAATTAAAGCTCCCTGGCCTGCTGCTGGCTCTGATTAAGTCTTTGACAGCACAGGCCTGTGCTTGTGGCCTCAGCCCTTGGGATTAAACCAGGCTCTCAGCTTTGTGTTTTCTGAAAATGAGTATTTCAACTGGAAATAAAGCATGAAAGTGTCAGCCAACACTTTACACTCATGCCATATCTGTTGTTCTTGTAGCCCAAATTACAACCATGCCCACACTTCCACAGCATCCCAGGCCTGCTGAGGCAATTGTCCCATTCTCAGGGAGGAGCAGGGATGGCATTGTGCCTCCAGGGGAAAAAAAAGCTCTGCTCCATCATCACTTCTGCATAGAAAATGTATTTCTAATATGCCTGTCCTAAATTCAGAAGGGTCCCACAGCACAGAAAAAGTGCTGCTGAAGAAATGCTCCTTGCTCCTTGTGCCTATTATTATGGATTATTTAACTGCAGCCAAACACAGACCACAGTCTCCAATGAGTTGTACCCATCAAACCATGAATTTCAATGAGGTGAAGTATTATTTAACAACTAAGATAATTAAGCCAGCCTGTGAGTCTGTGAACAAGGGCAACGTTTACCTGTCATCCTCCTTTAGGTCTTTTTTTATGTTACAGGCAAGGCAGTTAAAACAGGAGGGCTATTTTTGGTGGGTTTTGATTTTTGTTTTTTGTTTTTTTTTGCAATCTTTCTGTGCAAATTGTTAGTAGGTCTGATGTGGCAAATGTAAATCCCACAAAGATAATGAAAATACTAAAGCATAGAATGTCTTCCTATGGATCCCAGAAAAGAAAAGTATATATATCTTTGGATCCTGAACAAAAAGACAATAGTAACAATATTTTGAAAAGTCTATCAAACACATACACATTATTGAATACATTATGTCAATACCTCAAATATGTCAATACCTCTTGCCAGTCTGTCCAATGTAGCTACAGAGAAATTACCAGTCCAGCAGTTAATTGAAATGAAAATATTTAATTTTTTATCTGAAAACAATAATGATTTCCTTTCCCTAAGCAAAACTTAAAATTAGACATATTAAAAAAACCTGTTTTTTTCCACACTTTTCATAGGCAGGGAAGTATATTCCAGATAATGCTACAATTTCTTTTTTTTCATTCAAACAAATTTGAATTTAGAACTGCCTCTGACAGAATGCAGGACATATTCCATGAAAATTTATAATAAGATTTACAATAACAGGACTTAGTCTCATTTGCAACACATGTAGGAGGTTTAGGTTCAAACTTTAGGCAAACCCAAGATTATAGGTACACTTATATCTGTGGAGGCCAGTTTCATTTTAAAAAGCAACTGCAGGCAATTTATCTCTACCTAATTTATTCTTTGGCTCCAGTCAGGTATTTCTCAGTATGTAATACCTGTAAATAATTATCTGAAGCTCAGATGGACACAGAATACAGAAACATCAGTTACATCATTCACTGAACAGTGACTTTGCTGTTGTGTAGTAACCACAACCCCCTTTTTTACAAACAGATGTATATAATCCCTGTGAACCTCTAGATTTCACTCATATTGTGACTGAAATCCAAGGCATAAAATTAAGCATATATGGCAGCCACAGCCTCAGGATGAATTTAAGCACCTGCTTAAATTAAGAGAGGAGAGGAGAGGAGAGGGGAGGGGAGGAGAGGAGAGGCAAAGGACATAAAAAGAAAGAAAATGAGGGATAAATAGTTCAGTCTTTTTCCACTTGCCAGCCTGGGCATCCTTTCTGGCCAGTTATGCAATTCAGAGGAAGCAGTGTGGTGGGAAAGATCCCACAATGTGCTGGAAAAGGCCAGACCAAAAGGAAAAGTCTTGGTTACACAAAAATGACCTAAAGGAAGGAGACAGGTCAATGTTATCCTTGTTCAAAGCCTGACTTACTCATCCTAGTTTGCCACTAGTTAAATAATTATTCTCATTGAAATGCAAGGTTTGATTTTGTGATGATTCAACCAAGAGGGTGACCACGATTTTTGGTACTGTTGAAAGTGTCTGATCCAAGCACAAAAACTAGAAAAGAATTACCAATGAGTAACAGCAGCAGGTAAATTCTGATGGTGAGGATTAAAATGACCGTTACTTTGGGGCGGAGATGGCCAAGGATCTCAGAAATATATTTAGCAAAGCTAGGTCTGGGAATAGAAAGCTTGAGGAGAAAATAATGCAGTTTGTTGGTTGGACAGACACAGTTTCAGGACATTGCATCAGGCACACACATTTTATTTTTCTCAGAGAGCTTCTTGCTTGAAAAGTTATGCACACTGTGTTGGTGTATTTTATTACTCTCCAGATGCCATTTGCAGTCAGAATTCCTTACTCCTGTCATATCAGGGTAGAAGCAATTTTCTGATCAATCCTCCAAGCCAAATAAGACCATCATTTTCCACAAGAAAAAGGAACTTTCTAGAACAAACTCAAATCCAAATTGGAAATACAAAAATTTCACCTGGCTTTTACTGCCTATCTTGCTGCATTCACACAGGAAGGTAAGAGGGGGGAATGTTTCCTTCTGCTACTGTTTTATTCTGTCCAAAACTGGTCACTGTCGTGAAATATCTGTGCTCTACATATCACACATTTCCTTGATAAACTGATACAACACTATCCTGGAATGCTGAATATTAGTAAGCTTCAAATTACTGCAGGTTTCTGTCCCCATTTTACAAAGAAAATGAAGGGATTTTGGGTAACAGTTTGCAAGGCCTGTGCTTGTTGAGCAATTACTCCCTAGCACATATAACACTGAAAAAAATCTCATTTCTTTTCCAGAACAGACCCTGTAGATCAGCCATCTGCCACTGACTTTAGCCATCAGCTCCTACTGAAGCACGGTTTCATCTTTCACTAAAGGATTAGCCCATGCCATTCTCATCTGATATAGTCTTGTCCATCCATATATTTAAAGCCTTACTTTTACATGTCTCTTTCCTGCTTGTAACACAGAGGTTTTTATTCTCAGAGGTGATGAGGAGATGAGGAGAATGATCTGTACAAGTATGAGGGGAGCATTCCACCAAATCTACCAATAAGCTCTGAAATGGATATAAACTCTCTTTGTTGTGGGTGCAGTTGAATCTTTTCTGTTCTCTTCTTTTGCCAGGAAGATATGAGTGGCTGGAGTGTTTGATTCTAAATATAACTAGTTGATGTCAGCTGGATGCCAACCCCTTTGAAGAGGATCAGCCCCCAGTTTGTCTCAGTACTAGGTACCATGCAGATCCAAGCACAAGGGTACAAACCACCCAGGACCAGGCAGGTCAGCCCCATGCATAACTAACTCCTGAAGCTTCAGCTAAAGCCTTGAGGCCGCTTTTTATCTGCACAACCAAACAGTAGGGTAAGTGTATTGTTTCCTGAAATATTTTGACATTGTCTGTCCTGCAAACTGTCATATAAAAGACATTTATGTAACCTCTAGACTCTGCAATTTAAAAGGTGTTTGGGGTTTTTTTTTATTTAGTCAGAAATGCACCTTTTTTAAAGATGCCAGAGTAACTTCTTTAGTTCCTCAAATTCTTATCAGATTAAGAAATCTCAAAATGTAGCATTTCTAAAATAATAAACCTAGATGTAAATTAAAACCAGTTATGAGCTTACATCTTTTAGAATAATATGTAGATGTGAGAAGGCCTAGACCACTGACACTGATTTTTGCTGGAGAATTTACGCCGCCAACTCCAAGTCCATTCCTTTGAATCTTCTGTCCATCAAAACATGTCCTAGCATCTGTCTGCAAGCAAGAGCTGCCAGTGCATTTTGCAGGGCAGTATTTCTCAGTCAGAAATACCCGACTTCCCTGCTCAGCCATTCTAGACAGGCTTTTGGAAATGAAACGGGCCCGACTGTGCGCGCCGGCTCCACAATGTAAAAATGTGTTGTTTTTTTTCCAGCAAGGAAAAATCGTATCAGCAAATCACAATGTTATCAGATTCTGCCCTGATCAAAGAGAGGAAAGAACAAGCATCAGCCATTATGGATGAAATACACAGCAATGGTATAGCACTGACCCCAGCTTCCTGCATATGCAATGTCCTCTAGCCCTCCCTAATACAGTTTTTTAATCATAGAGTTTAACTCTCTTACAGCTTTGTCTCTGGGTGTTTTGCCATAAATAATCTTGTGGGAGTATCATGCTGCCTATGGTAACTAATCCTTTTGTAGTTGCCTCTTTTCATTTGAAAGCTATTTTCAGATGAACAACTGCTGTGGAGGAATGAAGTAATCTAACAGCTGATGTACATTCTGCTAGGATACCCTTTCAGAACATTATTTGGGGTTAATAACATGACTTCATTCCATTTTAAAAGGCTATCATCTAAGAAACATACTGATCTGTACACTCTTTTTTTTTTGCTCTGTTTCATTCTGCTTTTTTTTATATGACTGATAAAAAAATTTTGAAACAACTGTTTACATCTCTGTTCCTTCCTCTCAAACTTTGTCTTTGTAACTAACACCTTTTACTAGCACTTGGTAAGTCTCTCTTATGCGCTGCCACCAATTAATCTTATAGGACAGAAATTTTATTTCTCTGTTGTTTCACTGAGGAAAATGCAGACACTTTTATGAAAAGGTTGCTTGATTTTCTAAAAGAGGTTCTTAAAGTTCTGCTTCTAGTGTGACACCTTAAGAAGCAATTAACTGAGTTGGGAATACAGATCTGCTTGGCTTTCATTAGGTATGTGCTGGATGCTTTTGGAGATCCTTCCAAGTCTCCTTGTGAAGCCTTTTTTACCATCTACATAAAAGATCAATTTTCTAAAAGTGATAAGCACCCCACAAGACTCACTGGAAAAACAGGAAGCTCCATTAATATTAAGAGTTTATGAAAGTTATACCACTTGCATAGGATGAAACATTGAACATTAGTTTCAAAAATCTTTCTGGTTGGCTTTTGCTCCAAAGGATTTGTGGATGGTTTCTGCACTCACTCAATGACCATTGTAGTTGCAGGAAAAGTAGGATAAGAGACATAAGGATTTTAGAAAAACAAGCTACAAGTTTCAGTGCCTGGTCCTACTCCTTCTGATATTTGCAGAGGGTTTTTTTCTGCAGTTTCTTAAGCAAACACCTCTTTCCTATTTCCATTCTCCACTGAACACGCACTCAAGTCTGAAAGCCAGTCTGCCCTTCCAGATTTCATTACAACTCCATTTTTGTTGGAATTGTAAACCCAAGCACTATATGTGCCTGAAATAGCCTGTAAGCTCTTCAGGGCAAAAGGAAAAAAAAAAAAAAAGTCTTTCATATGTTTGTTTGGAACCAGGCATTTCACATGGTAAATGTTGCTACTATTCATAGCAATAGTAATAAATGCACCATACCGCCCTTGACATCATTGGTGTTATTGGATAATCTGTGCTGATGCTTAGCATTTGCCTCACATAATCTTTCCCTTTATTATTTATGTATTATCAGATTTGCTGTCAAGATTCATACACATAGTTACGACAGCTTATCCTGCAAGATCTGCTGTGATACGTGGCCACTGAAGGCAACACTAACCCTTTTAGTGTGCATTCTATTTCTGCATCTCCTTTGGATGCCTGGGATATTTAAATTAAAAAAAAAAAAGTAATATTCCATTAAATGGGTGCAATAGGAGTCTGAAATTTATAACTGTACAGGCTCAGTGAAGCCAGTTAGGAAACAGAAGAATAACCAAAGCTGTGGTCACACAAAGTATAAGCTAGGTCTTCAGGAGCAAATCTGAACAAGTCTTGGAAAAATCAAGGAGATATCTGGCTTTTAAGTGGCTAAATTCAGCTCTGCTAATTTTTGACATTTTCTTTTGACCTGAATTGTTAATTCAACAGGCTTAACCTGAGATCTGGAAGGTGAACTGCTGTCTTTCTGGGCTTTGCCTCGTTATTCTTAATGACAGTCCTGCACCTGGGAATTGTGTAAAAATCAAATGTACAGTTTCAGCCAGGCTCACAGCCCCGTGAAACTCTTCACTGTTAACACAGCTAAACACCAACAGAAGATTCTGTAATGCAAGCCTTGGAATGACACATAGTAAACTTACTTACTGCATTTGTATTTCAGCCCCTTTTTAATACAATGCTTCGAGGTAAACAGTGAATTCCCACTTCCTTGTTAAAAGATATCCATAGCAGAAACAGCTGTTGATAAACTGCAAAATCAGTCAAGTTTTTAACAGTCTCTGGGCAAGACTGGTGATGACTGGAAGTGCACATCTGCTGGACTGTGGGACATGACTTTGCATTTTAGAGAAGTTTGGCAAATCACAGAATAGGAATAGACACCAACTGTAAACCTTCTTATGGTCTCAAAGAGAGACTGCAGCACTAACTCAGTGTGTGGATACAGCCACCTGCCCAAACCCTTGGTTTTTCATTGGCAGACTTGGACTAATCATAACATTTCCAAGGCTACTTGGTAGAGGTAAACATGCATGTAAATCCATATGTTTAAGGAAGCCCTTGAACTTCACATCCAGTTCTAGGCTACTGCTTCAATGCATTCTTCAGTAGCTACATGAATCTTTCCTGATACAGTTAAAAAGTCTTATTTCTGACACTATGACAAACACATTAATATTTATTATTAAAATTTATGGTCAAGATTAAAGTATTTAGAAGACTGTAAACAGAAGGATTAAAGGAGTATTAGGTAGTGAATACAGGAGGAACTACACAAATGACATTTAAATATAGTCTGCTATGATTTTAAGCACAGCACAGGATGGACTAGACAGGAACAAATTAAAGAAATGAAGCTAAAAGGTTAAGATTTGGATTAAGCTATTAACTAAACTGTTAATATTATTTTACAACATCCATTTATGACGTACTCTTTCTATCATCCTCTAAATGTCCTCCTTTTCTCATTCCTCATCACCCTTTCTGCACTGACACTGAAACAATCCCTAGACACATCATAAAAGTAGACAGATGATTAGATTTTAGTTGGCAAGGAATTCAAATGAACTTCACACTTACAATTTTGGGATGCTGCCTGGATACACAATGGTACACAACTGTGGCTTACAAAGTAGCTTGGAGCCCTCAGTTAACATTAACAAGAACAGCATGTATGTAAGGGAACAGCAAGGACCAGAACAGATAACACCCAGTGTGTCCCAGCAGAATCCTGAGTGGCTGGGACAGAGATCTGCAATCACCTTGGCACCCCAGGCTCTGGGGGTGTACATAGCACCCATTCTGTGCACAAACGAGGAATGGTGCTGAGCTGGGGGGCAAATTTCTTACTCCTTACTCATATAAAACCATCCAACAGTCCATCTTGAGAAATGCTAAAATCAAAATATGACTTGAGGTCTAAATTTCAGGCCATGGGCCAGTAACCAGTGTCAAACCCCCACCACTATCTGTCTCTGATAGGGCTGCACTGGGCAAGCTGAGTCATTTTCTTCCATGTTAAGAACTCTCTGTTTTGTAGCTGCCCCTTAAATAACAGGAGGTTGTCAGGATTCTTTGCACACACTATTTTTAAAGCAGAAGTGCAGGATCCAGCTCCCAATCCAGTTAACTTGCTCTTATTCCAGTTAAATCCATTGCAAACATTCAGTTGAAACCGGTATGAGCAGAAGTGGATCCACAGTGATGCACTGCAGGGCCCACTAGCTTGTTGGATTTACTCCATGGAAAACTCCTGTCTGTACAGCTTTGGCTAAATATTTAGTATACCTGTCTCAATTGAATCTTCCTAAATGTCAGCACATCCCATTGTTTTTCCAATATAAAGTCACTAGGAGACACATGCCAGGTTGAGCATGCCATTTACTCAAAATGAAACCCTTCATTATGCAAGATTAACTTTGGCATTAGGTACCTTTTGCAGCTAATTATTTTGTAATTTTAATTTTAAACCGGGCTTCCCGTGTGTTTACTCTGAAAGCCAGATATAGTGCCTTACATATCATTTGTTTTCATTTCATTTTAATGCATTAAAATACACGTCAAATTTCCGAATTTTAAATCCTATAGACCATAAGAATGTGTGAAGGACAGAATGTCTTATTATTAAAGAAATAACAGAATGTGACCTTGAATAAGTGGATCAAAGAAACATATTAGACCACTGATATAATCCTCAAAGCACACTGCATCTTTCCTACCTTTTTTCCTGAAGGTTATGAACTGAGAACAATTTCAACTAATAAAATTATAAGTATTAAAGTAAGAGGCAATGGGAATTATTTTCTTAGAAATTCTG
Source organism: Lepidothrix coronata (assembly GCF_001604755.1). Lineage (NCBI taxonomy): Eukaryota > Metazoa > Chordata > Aves > Passeriformes > Pipridae > Lepidothrix > Lepidothrix coronata. The sequence continues at coordinate 1,898,923 of NW_016690296.1, forward strand.
TTTTTACTATGTGATCCAATTATTGTTATATTTGTTAAATTCCACAACATTCTGAGCAGAAATAAATACGCAGAAAATACTTTCCTCAGTGTTTAAGTTACTGCATTTTAAGGTTTAAGTTTTATCTATAGGTTGAGGACACTCAGTGAGTTCAGTCACTAAGCAATAACTGTGCTCAGTGCCACCACCAGCCCAGTTTCCAGAACGCTACCAGGAAGACGACCAGTAGGAATTCTGACATTCAGCATTCTCTGTTTACAGTCCCAACTCATCAGCCCTTCCCCTGCTTATGCATTTTCATTTTCAAATTCCCCAGTATGTAACTAAAGACAAAGAAGGAATTTTTCCCAAATAGTGAATCAAGTAATATTGTCCAGCAATTCAGTTTCCTCTTAAGAGAGAATTAAAATATTTTAAATTAATCAATTGCTAGAAGCGTATTGTAATTCTTTGTTAGGGCTCTCATTTTACACACCTTGAGCTTTATTTTGAAAGTTAGTTTAAAAACAATTTAAAAGTGCTCTTTAATAGAGACTTTCTAATGCAAACTTTTCTTAAAAGGACAAAACATGCCCTGGACTACAAGAGCAAGCAGAATATAAAAGAATAATTGAAAGTACAATGTTTATAAGCAATAGGAAACTGGCAGGTGTGTTTAAAAGGGGTTCTCTCTCATCTATCCAGTGCAGGACACAGAAAGTTTAACTGCAGGTTTGATGTGGGAACCCTGGGGTCAGATGGGACTTTGCTCCCCATTTCAGCAGAAGGCAGTTTTTACCAGTGTTAATGTGCTGTGTGGGACACTACAGATCTGACCTTGGGAACAGCTGAATGCCATTCAGCTGAAGGAAATTTGGAGCTTGAGGTTTGTGATGTTCCATACTCTCCTCCACAATTCTGGAAGAAGGATTAACGTCACTAACTCCCTATGAAGCTGTGCTATGTGTTAGCTAAGTATGCACTAACATGTTGCCGGATTTCAGGTGCAAGGGGTGGAATATCAGGAATTTAAGGCAAACAGAGGTTTGTATTTACCCATTCCGTTGCAGCCTCACCCACCTTAAACCTGGGGAAAAAGGTCAGCACGCCCAGAGATATCATGGTAGAGGAACTCTCAACACTCAGCAACAGAGGGGCCAGACTCTTCAAGAGGCGCCAGCGGAGATCTGATAAATACACATATGAAAATTATCATTACGTAGCAAACAAGCCAAGAAATGTGAGTATTTTGTACTGACTTATTAATGAGACAACAGCCAGGCTAGCTTCCCTTGGTGCCCGTGATACAAACATTGTGCATGATCTATTTGTAGTTTCAGGAAGAATAGAAGCAAAACCCTGTACTAGAATAAGGTTATTTGTATTTTATTGAGATCTTACATATTACTAAAAAAAAATAAATTTACATTTCTTTTTGTATGGTACAGATATTTCAAGATATTTCTCTGATCACTCAACAGAAGTTAAATTACACAAGGATAAAGTGGGATGAAGTTTGAGCTTTGATAAATCTGCCTTTTTAAAATAAATCTGCATAAGAGAAATCCCATATAAAAAAAAAATCTCAATAACTCAATTAAACACCCAAGGCTATTCTTAAACACTTTTATTTAGAAGCCCATCTGAATACTGTCCCCCCAATTTCTGCCTCTATTGAGTATTAGAAGCTACACAGATAAATTCTGAGCACATCACCAATCTTGTCAGAATTCTCTGTGCACTTCCATGATTTTGCTGCAGTCTGACAGATTCGTTTCCCTCTAGTCCACTTTGTCCCACAAAAACACAGAGTACACGTGGTGTACACTGAGTAGGACATTCCAGTACATGAAAAAATGATGCCTCTGGCTCCTATTCCCTTCCCCTAAGTGTCTATTTAGCCACCACTGGTGATGTCTTCACCATCGTTACGATTCTGCCTGCCAAAGTTAATCCTTCTAACGTCCTTCAGGATGACTGGAAAACATTCTGCCTTGATCTTTTTTTTGTTGTTGTTTCAAGTTTAAACACGTATTATTTGTTTGCTTTCCTACTTCAAGAAACTCTTACTCTAAACCAGCCTATATTTAAATTGCTTTTAGCCCATGTGTCATAGCTAAAATAAGATACTGACTTCTTATGAGACTCTAATTCTATATTTAAGCAACAATGATTAAGCTTTCGGATGTTTCCTTAGAACCGATAACCCGATAGGAGGGTGGAAAATAACAGCATATCATGAGCCTCCAGAAAGTGACCTGCACTGAAATTGTTATTTCTATTACAAATAAAGGAAAAGACAATCCCAAACAAAAGCAGTTCAACAAATGCAGTGAGTTTTCAACTGATACGGGAAGAGACGCTTTGAAGAATCGGTGCTTTGAAACTCAAAGGGCTCAAACTTGCCAGATTTCTGGAATCTTTAGGGTAGAAAGAGTGGCACAGTACATTTTAATGTCAAATTAAAAGCCACAGGGGACACATTTTATGGGCCTCCCTGTCAAAGTGACCAGAGCGACTCTTTGCTGTGAATCACCCAGCCCATATGCACGGGAGATTCTGTGGTGACTGGTGTAAGCATCACATGGGATGAACACTCTTCATAGACTGCTTATCAATATTTAAATATCCCAAATATAGGAAAACGTCAGACAGCTCGGATGGACGGTTGTAATTTAGGAATCCTGTTGACCTAGCTCAGTTTGCCTTAGGACAGTATACCCTGGGAATCAGACCTGGGCTGTGCACTGGAGTATCATTCCAACCTCACCAGGGAATCCCGGGTTGTTCTGCCTGTAAGTGATATTTCTTTCCCTCTGAGTACAGCGTGGGGAGCCCATCCCGAGCGTGAGAATGGACGGCCTCAGTGTGGAAGGAATTCCCCAGCACGCCCCAATGACACCTCCCAACACCCCCGACCCCCGGAGCCCACCACACCCTGACAACATTGCCCCAGGTAACGTGGCAGTTTACAGACATCGGACAGGTTTAGTTCCCATTTCATAGCAGAGAAAGGACCTTTGGATAAAACAGAATTTGTTAATAGAAGGGGATAACTTTGAGTTATAACTATAACTAATCAGAATCTCTCACAGAAAGCTAAAGTGGTGGTCTCAGTTGCTTCTGCTCGTTTGTAAAAGATCTGACATATCCTCTGTACTACTTCTCCCTAAACTGAAAACATACCTTAATATCAAGAGAGACTGCTCCCATATTTATTGGTCCTATAAACATTGAGAGATCCTCAGATTTAAAACCACATTAATATACTGAGTTTTCTTTGCCAAACCTTTGTTTCTAATACACGACAAACTGCTCAAAAGTCTGAAAGCTAGTCATTGTAGTTTAATTATCCATCAATGTAAATCTGAAGTCACTAAGTTTTGCTAGAACCCTTTGGAGAGAAGTAACTTTAAAAGGGATTTGCCCCTGGCTGCATAAACTGTTCTTTTTTAAATCCTTAACTGTGGGGGTACTGTTGGCTTTATTTAAAGCAGTGAGCTACAAGAAGGCCTTATTTTGTATTCTTTAAAGAGTAGAGAAGGCTAATTTGTTTTAATTAATTTATTCAGTGATATAGCCCTTCTTCCTGTTTATGAATTATCCATGAGCAGCCCGTGGTTTTTACAAATTCATTCTTTGTTCAGAATTACTCAATGCATGTTTTGTGCAGACCTTTTCCAGTCCATGCAAACTGGGTCAGTGCTGCTCTGTCAGTGACTGCTGAGGCTCTGTGCATCCACTGGGCAAATACAATGCAAACAGAGATCACTTCCATTGCTCAGACATGATACAAATCTTCAGGCCTTTCTTTAGGCAAAAAAAGTCTGGCAAAAGGAGAAGTTATTAAACCACAAGGGGTTTTTAAGCTTATAGAAGGAAATAAAGGTACTTTAAAGACTTAGACGTAGTGGGAGGGTAAAAGGGTAGAATAGATCTCCCTTGTATTTCAAATAAATATTGTACCTCACATAACTGGTCAGTCACTTGCTGGTTTTATTTCTTCAAACTGTACATTAAGGTTTGTCTTCCCCCACAACTTATTCCTGCCCTACTGTACTTGGCTTTAGAAGAAATCACACTGAATATGGAATTTTTTTATTTAGTAAAATTCTGGTCCAAGCCTGATCCTCAGATGATTATGCAGAGGGAACGACTGATTGTTCACTGTTTCAGATGATGAAAAGGACCAGAGAACCAAGTAGGCAGGACATTTTAAATCAAAGGGGAAAACTCCACTAATAATGACTGTCACCCAAAGACTGCAGAATTATCTTAGTTTTAATCAAAAGGCTGGTTTTAAAATCTTTTTGTTAAGTCAGCTCAAGGACTGTGTAGCTACAATCTGTTTTCAAACAAATGCTTACAACAGAAAAAAATTTATATAAACCTCAAATAAAATTAGCCTCATATTTTGGAGCAGTTATCTAAAAGGCTACAAATTTCCCCTGCCATCTTCCTGTTTCTGTGTTGCTTCAGCCAAGTGACTTGACCCAGCTGTTCATTTTTACCTGAGAAACGATGGTGTGTTAGTTCCTGGTTACACAGGATGGTGGTAAGGAAGCAGAAAACACCAAGTATCATTATAATGGGTTTGCCTTGATCCCACTGCAGGATATTCTGGACCACTGAAAGAAATTCCTCCTGAAAAGTTCAACACTACTGCTGTGCCCAAGTATTATCAGTCTCCCTGGATAGAAGCCATTAGAGATGATCCAGAGCTGCTGGAAGCTTTATATCCTAAACTTTTTACACCGGAAGCAAAGCCAGAACTGCCTGACTACAGGAGCTTTAACAGGTAATTCTGAATGCACATTGAATTTTACAGAGCAGAGAAAAATCACTGTGAAATAAAATATTTCCACCAGCTGTAAAAAAACACCTCCCACCTGTATGTGTGTATGCTCATGAACATGAACACACACACAGATTACAAGTGGCAAGACCATCAAGGAGGAAACTAGTCTATCTCTAAGGTGTGGGCCCAAAATCAGGTTGTAGAACTAGGAATATATGATAAATTGTTAAAAATACTGAAAGAAACTATCAGAATCAGTGTACTCACCAGATGGGAAATATGGGCTTCAAACTTCTTTCAGTATTTCTGTTGTTGAGTTCAGTAGGTACAGGACCATAAGTGTTATCAGAGAAACAAACTCTCAGTCAAAACTTTGTTTCTAAGATGTCTAATCTAACCCACTTTGTTTTTATTATTCTTTTATAATGCAACTCATGTAGCTTTTTTAAGGCAATGATAGTACAATGAACTTTAACCTGCAACCAATCCCTCACACCAAATAGTTTGCAGATTACACATTTTATTGCATTGAATACTTCTTGTGTCTTTGATAACCTTCAGTGACAAATTACCAGATAAAACACTGCTTTACTTACTAGCAACTAGTATATTAAGGCTTCCAGTAGGACTTCTAGATATATGGACAACACTAGGATTTTAAAGTTTTAAAACAAAATCTTATTTATGTAGTTTAGTTTCTTTCATTCCGTTGACACTATTTGTATTTATTGAGGTTATGGACAAATTTTCTCTAAACAACCCCTGCTGAGTCCCAGACAGCTGAGCCAAACCAAAACCCTTCCTCAAAACTCCAGACAGCAATCTATTGAAAAGGAAAATGGCTCATGGCAATACAAACTCAGAGAAAAGCCCCACAAACATCACTTGTGTTCCTGATGTTGATGTGAGTCTCAACCATGAGTGCAAGGACTAAAACATTACACAATTCACCATCAAAACTGGCACTGCAGACACTGCACTAATTGTGGTTCCCTAACAGCAACATACATTGCCATGTTAATAATTAAGTCTGTGTGGCACACTCTTCTCAGCACACAAAGTAGCAACCACGAGTCACTGAGCTGTGCCCCAGCTGCTAACGCTGGAACAGTAACAGCACAGTTTATGGACTAGAGTTATTGTAATTGAAACAAAATTGAAACAGAACAACAAACAGCCCGTGACAAAATGCCAAAGACACATATACATGGAGACAGAGTCAATTCTCCCTCTCACAAGAGAGATGCTAGTCATTACTGGGAAGGACAGGATCAGACAGGGCACAGAGACTCCTTTAACAGGGATATGTGTCTTGAGGTGGTGTCTGATGGCTTCTTTGTGGATTTTTAGCTGTCTCTGTGGTCCCATGTTCTGTTAGTTGTCCTCTTTACAACACTAACTGTTTGGATTTCTTTCTATGGGATTTTCTCTATGTACGACATGGCAGAACTGTGGCTCACCACAGTCTGAATTTCTTGAACATATGTGCAATCCTATAAGGGAAAGGTCAATATTATCCCTTGTAACTGCCATAAAAACCTGGCACATAAATCCAAATTCAAACTGTGAAATTGGTAAATACAGAACACAAACACATAAACATAATCCACCACAACTCTCCTTCTCCTGGAAAAAAAATTGACATCCAGAAGAAAATAAAAGGATGCCTGGTGGACCTAAAAAGCTGTTACACAGAACATGTTCAGATTTATGTTGTCCAGCAAGAAGGAGTAGATCCAAAAAGAAACTGAGAATTTGCAAAATTGAAATTCAAGATAATTGCCTCTTGGAGAGGATTTTACAGCCATGATTCAGGGTCTGCACTCCTAAAAATGCACAGGAGAGTGTCTGGTTATGGGATTCAAAACAGAGCACACTGGATGCCCAGCAAACCAAGAGAAATGGACTTCTCTGTCCAGATCCTCAGACATCCTGTGCATCTAGGTCACAGCATCCTTGACTTCTTTAATTGCAGTCTTGGAGAGAAAGCCAATGATAGTGTATTAAGCAATTACAGTGTGATATAATAGCACCACTGTGTTATCAGTGAGGGGATCTCTCAAGGCTTTTTATCCTGCTTCATCACTCAGTGAAGTGCCATTATGATTGTTGTGCAAAGCGCTGGCACAGCCATTGTTAGTCAGGAGGGGGTGTGGTTAATTGTAAGTGTGATGCACAGGATTCCCAAGGGAAACCGGGCTCAGATCCCTCCCGGATCGTTCAGTGGCGCCTGTTAAAGTGGCACTGGGACTTTACAGGCCAGTTCAGGTTCCTTTCAGCTTTCCTTGTTACACAACAAACTGTAAAAGCAACGCAACTTTAGCAGCGAGGGAGGTCTGATGTGTTGGAACAGATGCACACATGCATGGATTAAAAGAACAGAGATTAATTCCTATTAGGATTGAAGAAGTATTTACCAGTGAAAAGATTTCTTGTCTCTTCCCAGTGTGGAAGCACCTAGTAAACATCTGTTGGAAAGCAGCATGAATCTACATTTGTTGAGGAGTTTATAAAATTAGTTAAATTAGTACCTTTATTCCATCTGCTTTCTTGGAGCTGGATAAAATGTCAGAGGTAGGATCATGAGTAACATACAGAGCACTACATCTTACTCACATAGGACAAGCAAGTCTGACTCGTTCTGCCTCTCCTACCAGATAAATTCTCGCTCAGCTTTCTCAATTCCCAAAGACAACTCCTTCAAAAACACTACAGGAATCCAGTCCATCTGGACTGGGCTCTGTTTTTCTTGATTCACNTTTTGTATGGTACAGATATTTCAAGATATTTCTCTGATCACTCAACAGAAGTTAAATTACACAAGGATAAAGTGGGATGAAGTTTGAGCTTTGATGAAATCCCATATAAAAAAAAAATCTCAATAACTCAATTAAACACCCAAGGCTATTCTTAAACACTATTATTTAGAAGCCCATCTGAATACTGTCCCCCCAATTTCTGCCTCTATTGAGTATTAGAAGCTACACAGATAAATTCTGAGCACATCACCAATCTTGTCAGAATTCTCTGTGCACTTCCATGATTTTGCTGCAGTCTGACAGATTCGTTTCCCTCTAGTCCACTTTGTCCCACAAAAACACAGAGTACACGTGGTGTACACTGAGTAGGACATTCCAGTACATGAAAAAATGATGCCTCTGGCTCCTATTCCCTTCCCCTAAGTGTCTATTTAGCCACCACTGGTGGTGTCTTCACCATCGTTACGATTCTGCCTGCCAAAGTTAATCCTTCTAACGTCCTTCAGGATGACTGGAAAACATTCTGCCTTGATCTTTTTTTTGTTGTTGTTTCAAGTTTAAACACGTATTATTTGTTTGCTTTCCTACTTCAAGAAACTCTTACTCTAAACCAGCCTATATTTAAATTGCTTTTAGCCCATGTGTCATAGCTAAAATAAGATACTGACTTCTTATGAGACTCTAATTCTATATTTAAGCAACAATGATTAAGCTTTCGGATGTTTCCTTAGAACCGATAACCCGATAGGAGGGTGGAAAATAACAGCATATCATGAGCCTCCAGAAAGTGACCTGCACTGAAATTGTTATTTCTATTACAAATAAAGGAAAAGACAATCCCAAACAAAAGCAGTTCAACAAATGCAGTGAGTTTTCAACTGATACGGGAAGAGACGCTTTGAAGAATCGGTGCTTTGAAACTCAAAGGGCTCAAACTTGCCAGATTTCTGGAATCTTTAGGGTAGAAAGAGTGGCACAGTACATTTTAATGTCAAATTAAAAGCCACAGGGGACACATTTTATGGGCCTCCCTGTCAAAGTGACCAGAGCGACTCTTTGCTGTGAATCACCCAGCCCATATGCACGGGAGATTCTGTGGTGACTGGTGTAAGCATCACATGGGATGAACACTCTTCATAGACTGCTTATCAATATTTAAATATCCCAAATATAGGAAAACGTCAGACAGCTCGGATGGACGGTTGTAATTTAGGAATCCTGTTGACCTAGCTCAGTTTGCCTTAGGACAGTATACCCTGGGAATCAGACCTGGGCTGTGCACTGGAGTATCATTCCAACCTCACCAGGGAATCCCGGGTTGTTCTGCCTGTAAGTGATATTTCTTTCCCTCTGAGTACAGCGTGGGGAGCCCATCCCGAGCGTGAGAATGGACGGCCTCAGTGTGGAAGGAATTCCCCAGCACGCCCCAATGACACCTCCCAACACCCCCGACCCCCGGAGCCCACCACACCCTGACAACATTGCCCCAGGTAACGTGGCAGTTTACAGACATCGGACAGGTTTAGTTCCCATTTCATAGCAGAGAAAGGACCTTTGGATAAAACAGAATTTGTTAATAGAAGGGGATAACTTTGAGTTATAACTATAACTAATCAGAATCTCTCACAGAAAGCTAAAGTGGTGGTCTCAGTTGCTTCTGCTCGTTTGTAAAAGATCTGACATATCCTCTGTACTACTTCTCCCTAAACTGAAAACATACCTTAATATCAAGAGAGACTGCTCCCATATTTATTGGTCCTATAAACATTGAGAGATCCTCAGATTTAAAACCACATTAATATACTGAGTTTTCTTTGCCAAACCTTTGTTTCTAATACACGACAAACTGCTCAAAAGTCTGAAAGCTAGTCATTGTAGTTTAATTATCCATCAATGTAAATCTGAAGTCACTAAGTTTTGCTAGAACCCTTTGGAGAGAAGTAACTTTAAAAGGGATTTGCCCCTGGCTGCATAAACTGTTCTTTTTTAAATCCTTAACTGTGGGGGTACTGTTGGCTTTATTTAAAGCAGTGAGCTACAAGAAGGCCTTATTTTGTATTCTTTAAAGAGTAGAGAAGGCTAATTTGTTTTAATTAATTTATTCAGTGATATAGCCCTTCTTCCTGTTTATGAATTATCCATGAGCAGCCCGTGGTTTTTACAAATTCATTCTTTGTTCAGAATTACTCAATGCATGTTTTGTGCAGACCTTTTCCAGTCCATGCAAACTGGGTCAGTGCTGCTCTGTCAGTGACTGCTGAGGCTCTGTGCATCCACTGGGCAAATACAATGCAAACAGAGATCACTTCCATTGCTCAGACATGATACAAATCTTCAGGCCTTTCTTTAGGCAAAAAAAGTCTGGCAAAAGGAGAAGTTATTAAACCACAAGGGGTTTTTAAGCTTATAGAAGGAAATAAAGGTACTTTAAAGACTTAGACGTAGTGGGAGGGTAAAAGGGTAGAATAGATCTCCCTTGTATTTCAAATAAATATTGTACCTCACATAACTGGTCAGTCACTTGCTGGTTTTATTTCTTCAAACTGTACATTAAGGTTTGTCTTCCCCCACAACTTATTCCTGCCCTACTGTACTTGGCTTTAGAAGAAATCACACTGAATATGGAATTTTTTTATTTAGTAAAATTCTGGTCCAAGCCTGATCCTCAGATGATTATGCAGAGGGAACGACTGATTGTTCACTGTTTCAGATGATGAAAAGGACCAGAGAACCAAGTAGGCAGGACATTTTAAATCAAAGGGGAAAACTCCACTAATAATGACTGTCACCCAAAGACTGCAGAATTATCTTAGTTTTAATCAAAAGGCTGGTTTTAAAATCTTTTTGTTAAGTCAGCTCAAGGACTGTGTAGCTACAATCTGTTTTCAAACAAATGCTTACAACAGAAAAAAATTTATATAAACCTCAAATAAAATTAGCCTCATATTTTGGAGCAGTTATCTAAAAGGCTACAAATTTCCCCTGCCATCTTCCTGTTTCTGTGTTGCTTCAGCCAAGTGACTTGACCCAGCTGTTCATTTTTACCTGAGAAACGATGGTGTGTTAGTTCCTGGTTACACAGGATGGTGGTAAGGAAGCAGAAAACACCAAGTATCATTATAATGGGTTTGCCTTGATCCCACTGCAGGATATTCTGGACCACTGAAAGAAATTCCTCCTGAAAAGTTCAACACTACTGCTGTGCCCAAGTATTATCAGTCTCCCTGGATAGAAGCCATTAGAGATGATCCAGAGCTGCTGGAAGCTTTATATCCTAAACTTTTTACACCGGAAGCAAAGCCAGAACTGCCTGACTACAGGAGCTTTAACAGGTAATTCTGAATGCACATTGAATTTTACAGAGCAGAGAAAAATCACTGTGAAATAAAATATTTCCACCAGCTGTAAAAAAACACCTCCCACCTGTATGTGTGTATGCTCATGAACATGAACACACACACAGATTACAAGTGGCAAGACCATCAAGGAGGAAACTAGTCTATCTCTAAGGTGTGGGCCCAAAATCAGGTTGTAGAACTAGGAATATATGATAAATTGTTAAAAATACTGAAAGAAACTATCAGAATCAGTGTACTCACCAGATGGGAAATATGGGCTTCAAACTTCTTTCAGTATTTCTGTTGTTGAGTTCAGTAGGTACAGGACCATAAGTGTTATCAGAGAAACAAACTCTCAGTCAAAACTTTGTTTCTAAGATGTCTAATCTAACCCACTTTGTTTTTATTATTCTTTTATAATGCAACTCATGTAGCTTTTTTAAGGCAATGATAGTACAATGAACTTTAACCTGCAACCAATCCCTCACACCAAATAGTTTGCAGATTACACATTTTATTGCATTGAATACTTCTTGTGTCTTTGATAACCTTCAGTGACAAATTACCAGATAAAACACTGCTTTACTTACTAGCAACTAGTATATTAAGGCTTCCAGTAGGACTTCTAGATATATGGACAACACTAGGATTTTAAAGTTTTAAAACAAAATCTTATTTATGTAGTTTAGTTTCTTTCATTCCGTTGACACTATTTGTATTTATTGAGGTTATGGACAAATTTTCTCTAAACAACCCCTGCTGAGTCCCAGACAGCTGAGCCAAACCAAAACCCTTCCTCAAAACTCCAGACAGCAATCTATTGAAAAGGAAAATGGCTCATGGCAATACAAACTCAGAGAAAAGCCCCACAAACATCACTTGTGTTCCTGATGTTGATGTGAGTCTCAACCATGAGTGCAAGGACTAAAACATTACACAATTCACCATCAAAACTGGCACTGCAGACACTGCACTAATTGTGGTTCCCTAACAGCAACATACATTGCCATGTTAATAATTAAGTCTGTGTGGCACACTCTTCTCAGCACACAAAGTAGCAACCACGAGTCACTGAGCTGTGCCCCAGCTGCTAACGCTGGAACAGTAACAGCACAGTTTATGGACTAGAGTTATTGTAATTGAAACAAAATTGAAACAGAACAACAAACAGCCCGTGACAAAATGCCAAAGACACATATACATGGAGACAGAGTCAATTCTCCCTCTCACAAGAGAGATGCTAGTCATTACTGGGAAGGACAGGATCAGACAGGGCACAGAGACTCCTTTAACAGGGATATGTGTCTTGAGGTGGTGTCTGATGGCTTCTTTGTGGATTTTTAGCTGTCTCTGTGGTCCCATGTTCTGTTAGTTGTCCTCTTTACAACACTAACTGTTTGGATTTCTTTCTATGGGATTTTCTCTATGTACGACATGGCAGAACTGTGGCTCACCACAGTCTGAATTTCTTGAACATATGTGCAATCCTATAAGGGAAAGGTCAATATTATCCCTTGTAACTGCCATAAAAACCTGGCACATAAATCCAAATTCAAACTGTGAAATTGGTAAATACAGAACACAAACACATAAACATAATCCACCACAACTCTCCTTCTCCTGGAAAAAAAATTGACATCCAGAAGAAAATAAAAGGATGCCTGGTGGACCTAAAAAGCTGTTACACAGAACATGTTCAGATTTATGTTGTCCAGCAAGAAGGAGTAGATCCAAAAAGAAACTGAGAATTTGCAAAATTGAAATTCAAGATAATTGCCTCTTGGAGAGGATTTTACAGCCATGATTCAGGGTCTGCACTCCTAAAAATGCACAGGAGAGTGTCTGGTTATGGGATTCAAAACAGAGCACACTGGATGCCCAGCAAACCAAGAGAAATGGACTTCTCTGTCCAGATCCTCAGACATCCTGTGCATCTAGGTCACAGCATCCTTGACTTCTTTAATTGCAGTCTTGGAGAGAAAGCCAATGATAGTGTATTAAGCAATTACAGTGTGATATAATAGCACCACTGTGTTATCAGTGAGGGGATCTCTCAAGGCTTTTTATCCTGCTTCATCACTCAGTGAAGTGCCATTATGATTGTTGTGCAAAGCGCTGGCACAGCCATTGTTAGTCAGGAGGGGGTGTGGTTAATTGTAAGTGTGATGCACAGGATTCCCAAGGGAAACCGGGCTCAGATCCCTCCCGGATCGTTCAGTGGCGCCTGTTAAAGTGGCACTGGGACTTTACAGGCCAGTTCAGGTTCCTTTCAGCTTTCCTTGTTACACAACAAACTGTAAAAGCAACGCAACTTTAGCAGCGAGGGAGGTCTGATGTGTTGGAACAGATGCACACATGCATGGATTAAAAGAACAGAGATTAATTCCTATTAGGATTGAAGAAGTATTTACCAGTGAAAAGATTTCTTGTCTCTTCCCAGTGTGGAAGCACCTAGTAAACATCTGTTGGAAAGCAGCATGAATCTACATTTGTTGAGGAGTTTATAAAATTAGTTAAATTAGTACCTTTATTCCATCTGCTTTCTTGGAGCTGGATAAAATGTCAGAGGTAGGATCATGAGTAACATACAGAGCACTACATCTTACTCACATAGGACAAGCAAGTCTGACTCGTTCTGCCTCTCCTACCAGATAAATTCTCGCTCAGCTTTCTCAATTCCCAAAGACAACTCCTTCAAAAACACTACAGGAATCCAGTCCATCTGGACTGGGCTCTGTTTTTCTTGATTCACCGATTCTGAACTCCATTATAAAAATGCTGGGATGAGAGTCTCACAGGAATTTTGGGTGCTAACTTGAAGTGATGTGAGATTAGTGGAAGCTGGGTGCTTAGCCAGTTCCTTAGCACCTACAAACCTCTGTGGAATCAGCATTAGCTCTTGCCCTAAGCTCCCAGGAAGCCCTGAGCATTTTGCAGGGTCAGGTTCTTTGCTCCCATGTCTCCTTCTTGCGCAGAATTAACAATAAACAGAATGTTCTATGTTCCCATTTTAAAACCTGAAACTCACCTGTTTTGTAATTTTGTAATTGGAGACACCAATCTAATACAGTAAAGCATTTCATCAAGCTTTCCCAAATAATCAACTACAAGTAGGCTCTTATGCTGAGAAAATAAAATGTTCAGTAAGAAAGACCAAAGAAGAAAAAAAAGAAGTCCTGCTAAAACAACAGCTAAAAATAAACATGATTGTGCCTGCTATTGTTAAATCCTGCACCTACTTTTTAGGAATATGCAAAGTGAATATTAAACAATCTGGTACACTTCCTGGTGCCATTTCCTATGGCTCTGAACCAGAATTTCCACCCTCATTATGAGCAATGACTCCTGGAATTTTTTAGCCATGAGATCTAGGCTTCTGTATGATGAATCAGAGCTCAAGTGGTACAGCTGATGAGCACACAACAGAGGTCATTGCAACACCATGTTGTCAGACAAGTTATTGCTCACAAAAATATACCTAGTGCTGCTGTAAAGGAAAATTAACATCTATTAGCCAATTACTGTACTCTCCTTTCTGTCAATCATATGTGGCTCTGCCTATAATGCAGGAATGCACAGTTCACTGAGGCCAGACCTTGGACAGGAACTACACGCAGGTGTTTTGCCACAGAAGATATCTGAATTTCCATAAAACACCCTCCTGTTTCTGTTGCTTACAGAAACATGCTGTATTTAAAACCCAAAAGTACTACAAGGAGGATGTTTCCAACTACAGAATTGTTTTGCATTTTATACAGCTATTATTATTTTGTTTATTTTGATTATCCCTCTAATACGCCTATCAATGAGAATTAAATATCACAACAGTGAGAATGTGTATGGTAATTAGGGCAGCAATTAAAACAATCTTTATTATCCAGTTAGATGCATATCACTACATTCACTCTGTGCCAATTACCAAGCAATTATTTTAATCAGTATCATACGGTATCCATTTGACATTGTGACCTAGAAGACAGTTTCACAAGAAAAGCTTGATACCACAGGCCCTTTGTACAAACCATTTCCTTTGACCTCAAGAGAATTTAATGTCTGGACTGGCTGCCTCTGATGCAACATCTTGTCTTACCCTGACTTGAGAAACATTTTTAGAGCTTACTCCAAAGCAGAGTTCTCTCAGTGAGTGTGCATGCCCAGAACTTTCATGATTTTTTATATCTCACAGGATTGATGCTTTGGAGTTAACACCAGCCCCTTCAACAAATGCTGCTCATACCAAAATTCAGTGAATTATCCATGTAATGACAGAGCAGTGCCATTTCCTTTGTGTCACAGATTCATTTTTATGAACTAATCTCTTATTTTTGTGTGTGTCCTAGTCAGATCTTCAAACGATTCTCTTGGTATTAATTTCTCTGGAATTCTGCTATAATACCTGGAGCCACTGGAAATATATTCCAGCAGATCTCTTGTTCTGTACCACACACAAAATCCACTAAGGCTGGTGAAGATCCATTTCAACAAAAATTCACTTTCCCATGCCACTGCATGTTTGGCTTTGCAGAAATCAGGTGCAGCTTAAAAATCTGACACTCTTAACTGGCCAGAATATATCCCAGCAAAGTCATGCAGCTGATCAAAATGCAGAGCACATATGTTTGCTTATACAAAAGAGCCTGGAAAAAGTGACAGAAAAACTCAAGGTTGTTTTTTTTTTCAGCCTGAAACCTGCATATATAGAATAATCATAGGAGGTTTTTGGAAATACTGTTTTAAAAGATTTGCAAAATGCACATTAACAGTCAGCTCCAGTTTAGTATTCCTTATCTTTCAGTTTTTCAGGCTTATTGCCTGAGGGAACATTCACATTTAAATAACATGAAAAATGCTGGCCAAACAGTGTTTTAGGGCTTAGTTACATAAACATTCCCTTCAGAAACAAAGCTGGTGTATCAAGTCCTCACCCATTCCCCTCCTTTCCAGAGCCTGTTGTCTTTGGCTGTCCCTTTCTGCTTGCCATTACACTCCACTGCCTCCTCACTTATATTGCTACAATTGTTTCAGCATCATGAGATGAACCAGATTGCTGAAATAATTTGGATTTTGAAGCGCTCCTTTGTTCTGAAGGGTCTTTGTTTAACCCAGATCCCATAAGTGACCCAAGTTTATAGCACAGCCCACATACATTCTAACTGGTACAACAATATGGTGCTGAAATACAGTGCAGTGGGAAGAACAAGCAACTGGGGAGAGAAGAAAATGGGGTGAGAACTTCCTGAACTAATTACTTGCTAGAGAGAATGTGTCGAGCTACATTTTCAGACTTATCAACTTATCACCAGTAAAATAAGTTTAGTAACTGTGACTCACCAATGACAAGGTTTTCTTGCCACATCTTTTTTCTCTCGGCTCTTCCACCCATTTGAATTTTAAAGAAGGCTGAAGGCTTTATCTAAGGGAAAACAAATCAGATCTTAAAGAGAATTTCCCAGAAAAACAATACTTTTCCCAAAAGCTTGAAAAACTAAACAAGAAATTGGACCAAATCTGTATCATTAAAATAGCTTCTGTTCTTTTCGGCTCCTGGGAGGAAAACAAACCAGGTATTTTTAAAATAACATTTTACTTTTATTTCTCTAAAATCTACAGAGTTGCCACTCCCTTTGGTGGTTTTGAGAGAGCATCAAAGCTGGTTAAATTCAAGGTACCAGATTATAACCTACTGATGCTAAACGACCCCAGATTCATGATCCTTGCAAACCCTCTCGCTGCCAGAAGGTCCTTCAACAGGACTCCCAAAGGATGGACGTCCGAGAACATCCCTGTCGTGTTCATCCAGCCCGCAGAGCCCAACCCCGTTCCAGAAACAGAGGACCTGTGAGAGAGCCTGCATTCTACATCCTACAAAATGCTGGAAGCTGCACATCCATGTATTTTTGGTCCAAATATTACTGAAGGCTACTGACAAATTTTTTCCCTGGCAGCTGGAGTATTAAGCAATAATGTCTGATGCAGTGTCTCTTTTCTGGCACCAAGTTTCAGCTGTAAACACGATATAAATAAAGTCATTTGGAAAATATGACAGCCATGTTTTCTATTTGTGTTTACATGTTCTTCTTTTACTTCCTAAAATCTCTGCTTGTAACTTAAGAACAAGTGCATTGAGAAAAAAAAAAGTGGCAGGGCACTACTCTCAAGGGACTTGATAGGTCTGGTGATTTTTGTAAAACGACCAAGCCATGCCACAGCTCTGCACTCAATGCACCCCAAGTCCCACCTGCTCAAGATAAGCTCTGACAAATCAGCCTTATTTCCCACCCCTGCTTTTGGCCAAAGTTAAGAACTGTGTCATTAGTTCAGTGACAGAAAATTGCGGCCATTTTCCTCCTTTGTGATCTTACTCAGCTTTTACGACGGCCATCGATACCTGTGTCACCCGGATTTGTTTACCGAAAATGCAGTAAATGTGGCAATGACAAGGATCATGTAGTGCTATGAAAAACTACAGAGGTATTTCCTGGATGTCTTCAACGTTTGTATTAATCAGAACTGAAAAGCCCAGCAATGACTGGTTCTGTCAAACATATCAAAATAGTATCACCACAAATGCTTTTATTCCTAGAAAGAAATTTCATTTTCCCCTGCAGTCACAGTGTATGCTGGGACTTAAGAGCATGAGGGATTTCTTGCTCTTGATACAATGGCAAGTTGTGATGTTTTATAAATAAAAGTATATATGTTTTTCAAATGTGATTTTGAGGGAGGTAGTTGGCAAAGGAAATTCTGCCATCTATTTTCTTTAATTTACTTTGTCACACAAGGTGCACAAACAAATGTACAGGTCCTGAACAAATTTGTGAAACTAAAGGAAAAAAAAATCAGCCTCTTTGACTGAGAATGCTTTCCTAGCAAGGGATTAGTTTGGGGACCTTAACTGTGCTTGGTGTACAGTTATATGGACAATGACAAAAATATGAATTCTTCAAGGATAAAAAACAAAACTAATGAGGAGCAATGCAAACTTTAGTTTCCTATTTGTCCATGGATCAAGTGGCTAAACTCCTGACCTGTGCTTAGGAAGTGTTTGGGAGAGCACAACTGGCAGAAGGAGGGCTGGGCAATGTGCTAAGCATTCAGCAGCAGGGATCCAAGTGCCAGTGTCCAGGAATGTTCCCTGGCTGCATCAGCCTCGATGTTCCCTCATTGTGAAAGTCCCACTGCAATAAACAAATCTCTGTGCCAAAAACCAACTCCCTTTTCACCAAGGAAGGGCTGTTGGTAAGGCTGGAAATTTTCAGAGATTCTCTATTCACTTCAATGGGGTTTAGCACCTGCAATTCTTTTGTCAGATAATTTCACATAGCACTTGAAATGTATCTTATAGCTAGAGGAAAGCCTAGTTTTGGGTAACCGGTGACAACTTCAGAGATCAATATTTGTACTAATTTTTGTAGACAAAGAGATGGCTCTGAAGTGAGAGGATAAAGGTTTCTATAGTTACAGGTCTGGAAAGATCAACAAATACATATTTCTAAATTTTCAGTGGTGCTTCTAAAGGCTTCTTTTAGGTGTAACAAATACAGCTGCAAGGATAGTTGGAATGGAAAAACACACAGGCAACAGTTTTACACAAACACAAGGAATCACAAGTAGATAAGTAGTTCAGAAAATGTGCTTATAACTTCACGCACATTTTATCACAAGACACTCATATTTGCTTCCAAAAGAGAAAGGCACTGAAGACTATGACGAAAAGGCAGAAATATGGTGAGAATAAGTACACAGTCAAAAATATCTAGAAGTCTTTGTTCCCAAAGGGTTTTTTGCCCCATTTTTATTTACATTAAGGTAATTGCAGCAGTATAAGGGGAACTCAAAAATTCTTTAAGTGTTTTCACTAAAAATGTGGTGACTTGAGGAAATAGATCAGCTGCTTCCCAGTCCATATAAAATACCCCCTGATCACAGTATGTCAAAAAGAAATAAGAGATGTACAATTCTAAAAAGTTCCATGAACATAAGGGTTTTTTAAAACAGATGCACCTTAAACCTCTTCTGACGTGAAAAGTCAGGGTTCATGGCCTGGACTGTCTGGACTGGAGATTAAATTTTTTTAACTGCGTGCTCCCTTCTTAGAAATCTTAAATATGTCAGCGTGTCTTGGCTGCTTTCCCTCCTGCATAATCCATGCAACTGGCAATTGTGGAAATAAACCCCGATTCTATTGTCTCAGAGTATCCCTGTGTTTAAATTAATGCAATGCACATTGTCTCTATCAGAAGCAGGAAAAACACACTGGAGACGGAATTCTGATCCCAGTGGAATCAAACAAAGGTTTCGGCACTGACCTCTGTGCAGACAGAGGTCGTATTATTTCATCTCCAATGTGTATTTGTAATCAGAGTTATGCCATTGCCAAAGCTGCTATGTGTTCAGCATCAGAATGGATATGTTGGATTATAGAGCTGGGCCTAACTACATATATAGTTCATTTTGCACTATATATAGGGTGAAGTGCAAACAACCCTAATAATGCCTTAGAGCATAAACCCCCATATATGTTAGATTAGAATTTCCCATTGTGGGGTCCATAAACTATAAGCAGTCTAGACAGAAACACCAGAAGATCCCCACAGGGCTGACAAGTCACGTAGTGCTGGCTCCTTCATTATTCCCAGAGGCTACATACTGTTCAGAAACAAATAAAAAGTGATCTAAATGATTTATAAATAGGATGTTTGCCACAGAGCTGTTATGTAACCGGGTGTTAGGATATAGATGATCAAAAATAGATACAAAATGCAGTCAGCATACTGATACAGTTTAAAAACCAAAAATTGCACATAAAATACTCTTATTAAAAGGAATTTAAAAAGCAACTGAAAGGGTAGAATTCTTTCAAGGAATTAATATATTATTTTAAACAGCCTGCAGGTGAAGTGTTCAGAGTAGGTAAAAACTAGTACAGAGCTCTAACCTTTCTCTCAAAGAAAAAAAAAGTTACCAGGGTTTAAGAGTAGAATAGGGGTGACTCAGAAAACAAAAAGAAGAATAAAACATCACTGCAAGGACACAGCAATTAAACTATCCCAACACAAATAAAGGAAGTTATGACAGAGGTCTCCAGAAATGGTATGGAAAAGATGAGGAGGGAACAATAACACAGGAACAAGCTGACTCTTAATAAAATGGTAAGGAACCGACTGTAAAATTAACGGAATAAATATTTTTTCAAGGAAGGCCTAGTTGTGGGACCTGCTCCTATAGGATGCTGTGGGTCAAAACCCATGAATAACTTCAAAACAGGAATAAACAAATTTATAGTGGTAACTATGCCCAATATGGATAATGGTCACTGCGTGATCTGGATCTGGAAAACAGGAAGTTGCTGGAGGAAGATCACCATTTCTTTCTACAAATACCTTCTACCGGGCACTGTCAAAGATCGATGAAAGAAGGATTTGGCAGCCCTATGAAATCTGTTCTGTCTGTCTTCCAAAAACCATGTGTCAATTCTAGCATGTGCTGCTAGTACCGATGTTTACTAATTTACACCAAAATACCCATTGTGGGAGCAGTCAGAGGAAAACCAGTTTCCACGTGGGAATGGGAACACTTCAAGGTAAGCTGGAACCAGAGAAAGCCAGAGTTAATAAATCCTCCCACACAGTGTATGGGCACTGCAGGGAACACAAACCCCGAGCTCAGCTCCGCCTTTGGCAACACTCCTGATCCTCTGCAGGGACCTCACCCTCCTGCATCCACACTCACCATGTTCCACGTTACTGGAATGCACCAGCTTCCAGGATCCCAAAGGGATTTTTCAGTAAGTTACGGTTTTTCATACAGAGTTTAATACAAAGCAATAAAAGAGAAAGTTTCACTTTACTGAATAGAAAACAAGAAGAGTCTTGGGAGGAAAGAGTCTGAAAGACACAAGCTCGGTACCAGGCTCCATCACAGACTGGTTTAGGACATAACACATAAAAGTTGATCCTCAGTTTTCCCACTAATAAAATAGAAATAATAATGCAGGCTGCAGAAAGGGTTTTTTTATTGTTTGTCTGTGTTGGATTTTGTTGTTGTTGTTTTGTTTTGTTTTTTGCTTTTTTAATTTTAAAGAAGAAATCTCATGGTAAAAATAAAGAAAGTTAAAAAATAGGTTTACACAAGTACATACATAATATTCCAGGTTACAATTTATAATGAATGAAAGAAGCATTACTAGTAGAATAACATTCTACTTTCATTTTGGTTGAAATAGTGGATTTCATTCTACAGTAGGAAGATTCTCTCTGATAAAAGTTTCAACAAATTAGTATTTGACTTTTTAAAATAAAGATATAACTTTAGCTATTAAAAAGTCCAAGTAACTTCTTTTTTACCGTTATTTTTGGCCAAAACTAGAAACTAAATCCAAGAATAATTTACAAACCTTTTGTTTTCAGATGGAAATTGGATTTCCTGAGAACAGACTATTCATCCAAAATACCTGGCCCAGAATTTGCAATACTTCCCTACTTCACAAAGACACTGTGAGACAAAATTAAATAACACTTGCAAGAGGGGGAGGATTTATAAATCACTGCAAGAGTGAAAATAAGCCTCGGTATTGTGAGCCAAGTATTCTTTCAAAAGCAAATGGAGATTAAAATATTCGACGGTGTTTGTACAAAGAACAGCTTGAACTTTGCCAGTTCAGAGCTGGCTGTACTCATTAACACAGGAATGCCCTCAGGCTGCTTTGTGTGCAAGGTGTAACTCGGGACTGGATTGCTCTGGAGTTCTGGAGGACATCTGGACAGTCATCATCCGAAAAAAAAAAAAAAATAAAAGCTTCAAATCTTGAGGAGATCTCGGGTGACAGGAGGCCAACAATCCCCCCGGTGGGAAGGCTGGCAGTCATGCAGCAGTCTAGAGCATATCATTCGACTTCCTTTTCCTTTGGAAAGTTTCTCTGCACAGCCAAGTTACTCAGTGTAGGCAAACACTGCCTTGAAACAGTAGTTACTGTAGTCATTATGCTCAAGATTACTGAAAGATGACTATGCAAGATAACTACAAATGATTATAAACAAACATTTGAGGCACGACAGGCTCTTCCTAGGCTGGCCTACTGTACGTCAAGAAGCCAAGTAAGGCTCGATTCTGGCAGCAAATTCCAGCATTATGTCATTCCTCAAGTTCTTAATGAGAACATTTTGACTATTTGCTGGCAAGGACAAAAATAAGAACATGCTGTTCAAATAGGAAGGAAAAGAGCAAGCTGAGCAGTTACAGAAAGCACTACTGAACTCAAAGGCAAGTGCTTATTTTCTAGCTGGGTTGTGCAGTGATACAAATACATGTCATTAATGTATCATTGCTGAAAAGGAAGTGATACTACACACAGTTCAAAGTGAAGAGTCTCCATATATTTAACAACGTTACTTTATCATTCTTTCAGATATGGCTTATAAAATAGGCAGAGAGAAGGGAAAGTGTGGAAATGGGAAGCATTGCTGGGAAAGAAGCTGTAAAGCAGATCTGCAACTCTAGGGGTCCATGAGATAAAGACAGTGCCATTCTATAATGTTTGCCTTGCACGTGACACTTTCTCTTAGCAATGTTTAGAGGCTTCGACAGTTAAAAAACTTACTCTAATTTTCACTCTAAATTTTTTCATACCCAGCTTAGAAACATTTCTTAATATAACCTTTTTTCTTTTAATAAAAACAAGCTTCCTTTCCTGTCACATTTGCTTCAACTAGTATATTCAAGGACTGTAAGGTCTTTTATGCTTCAGTTGTCTAAACTAAGCAAGTCAAGTTCTTTTAGTCTCTTGTCCTCTCTTTTAGCAAGGATTTAAAATTTTTTGGTTTTACAACTCTCCTAAGTTCAATTTCCTGCACGTGGATTTCCAGAGCTGTTCTCAGTTTTTAAAGTCTCACCAGCCACAGGTACCATTAGTACATGTGCCATTAGTACTGCTTCACCTGTACAAGAAATGCAAGACTGAATTTACATGGGACTGAATTCACATTTTCCACAGCAGCATCGAATCAGTGACTCACAGACCCTCTGTGCTTGGCTTATACACCCAGTTCTTTGAAATTCTCTCATCTTTCATCTGACAAGCTCTGAGCTTGGCTAAGCCTTTCCTATTAGGCCCTAACACATGACTTTGTACTTGGTGTTACTCTAACATATCCCATTTTACTTCTCCATTCCTCAAGGTCATCCAATTATTCCGGTCCGACGTCACCCTACAGGGAGTGTTTCCCAACTTTGTGATGTCAACAAAGTTCACGGCCAAGTTCTAGTTTTTGTGCCAAGATCACTAATGAAGACATCAACAATACCAGTTTCAGTATCAGTTACTGGACAGAGCTCCAACAACACCCCCCTGCCATTCAGCAGAACACGTTGCCACCTTTTCCTCTGGGCTGTTTCTTCGCCCATCTGACACTTACCTTAAAAATTCCCCTTTTCTCCAGTTCAACAAATTTGTTTGTCTAGAAAAGCAGTTATGGTATCACAGAAAGAAAACAGGCAAGTCTGGCATGATCTGTGTGTGACAAAAAATGTTTTATCCTATTTACTTCCACATTCTGATTTTTTTTCTAAGAAGCCATCACGTTTTTTGATTACTTTTGTAGCGACTACAGTCATAGTCACACATATCAGATTTACACCTGTAAAGTAACTTATTCATTTGCAAATGAAAACAGCTTCTGTGAACAGAAGTGGGGTTAAACATTTTTATATTACACCATAGACTATGAGCAGTGAGAACACCAAAACACTTAACAAAGCGATTGCCTTTTTTTGTGGTCAGTCTATTCTATATCACAATCCTGTTAAATTTTATTTAGTTATAGACTGAGGAGCATGAGGTGTGGACTGAACTCATGTATTTTAAAATAAATAATGTTCAGTTTCTCACATGGGACAAAATAGGTTTTTTAAATTCTTGCTATTTTTTTCTGCATTCTATTATCTGAAGTATTTATTTTTGACTTCTGTGAGACAGAGTATATATTATGTACTGCTACCCACTGTATTACTTCTAATTTTATACTCACTAAATATTGCTCTTTTGTCTTCATTTTACTTCAGGTTGGATTTCACCTGGAAATCTCAACTCAGCCACAGAAGTTGTCTGTGTGAATCCAAACCTCTCTGTCTTCCTTTTCTTTTTCTGTTGCAGACATCCACTGGCTTACATCCTAAGAGGAAGCAATAAATGAGACCTGGAAACTTGAAAGGATTGTCCAAGACTGATGCAATACAAACAAAGATCAACATAAAAACTTTATTTATTCAAGAGTACCCAGAGGAGGACACAATTTCAAACAAGTGTCTCATATATACACAGCATGCATAGAATTTCCTTATACTTCTACTGTTCCAGAAACTAACTTTAAAAACAGGACAGCCTAAAATAGGAAAGGATTTCAGTTGCATTGTTGTTCCACAGAAGTAGATTATTGGACTGGAAATTGGATTATCCAAGAGGAAAAATATTCATTTGCAAGACTTACGCAACCCCCACCCTTTTCCTTGTTCCTAAAGAATGAACATAGCCAGGCACACAGAGACCTTGTTCCAGGCCCATTATCATCAAAAAGTCTGCAGAAGAATGCAAACCAATGTTTCTTTTTCTCAGGGTAAAATTCTAGATGATCTCAATGAGATTGCTTTTGCCACCCCACTGAACATTTTAGCACTTGAAAACTACCCTGAAAAAATGTATAGTCAGGTTAATGTACAATAAGAGCAAGATATATTGTGTTTATTCCTGCACCTGCTGGAAGAAAACTTTTTAAATGGTGGTTTTGCTCTATGAAAGTGTGTCTACAGCTAACTGAGAGGAGAAGGAGGGAGAAGAAACTTGAACAGAAACGATGGGAAGTTTTTTTTATAACCTAGCTAAAATAAACCAACACTTAACACTCTCATTGCTTCTGAAACTTCACTTGGAGCTCTTGAGATGAAAAAAACCCAGTGATTCTTTTTTCAGACAGGATCAATCTTCTCCTTCTTTCATTCATGTCTCCTTATGTCCCCAATTTACATGTACAAATTTTAGACTCTATACAGGATGTGGGAATGAGATCAATCAGATGACTAAGCTTCATGTGACTGCTTGCTACAGTCGACATGAGGAAAACACTGTTAGAGTTTGTTCAAAAGGAAAGGCTGTGGGTATAGGTCCTCATGGTAGGGGAGGCTTGAGCACTGGAATATAGTTAGGTAAAGTTACCCATGAAATAATGTGTCCTCACTTAGCTTACTGAAAGCTGAATAGATATTTTTCACTTCTGCTCTTGTTTTGGATCTTTCGTGGCAATACAGCTGAGCATACAACCTTGGACTAAAATGTTGTTAGGGCTTCCCTACAGCCTCCCTAGCAAATGTACATGATTATTTTATGCCACAAACAATAAATAATATTTACTTTTTCTCTGGTTCTTTTACTCCTTTGTGGCCCTCCTTCCTACCAATGTGTTTTCCTCATTATGGGTAACTCTTGCAGCATGATGCAGAGTGCACTGTGTCCTTTTCACTCAAGGAAAAAGACAAGTAACTACAAGAACATCTTGGAAATTTGAGGGATTTTTTTTCTCCTCTCAGGGCAGAAAAGTTTAAACATATGATCTGACAATACCCCAAAGGCTCAGAGAACATGGAAAATCACGTAGTCTTAAGTAACCCTTACCTTACTTAATGGAACTTTATCCTGCTACAGCCTATGCACAACAGGCCCAGTTTCCCTGCTATCTTTCAAATTACATTTTCTTCTAGAAGAATGATTTTCTTTATCCTCTTTTCTTCTGAGAAGAGTAGCACAGCCTCAAACACTTTCTTCAGAGCTCAGTAATTACTTCACAAAAAACACGACGGCAGATCCCAGCCCCTGGAATTAAACATGCATTTCGATTTAAATGGCAGTGTCTCCCAAGTATCTTAAAGTCAATGTTAAATGGTACTTGATCACAGAACATTGTTTATGATAGGCCAGTAAAACAGACTGAACCATAACAGGCAGTATAATGTGTAGTGCTGAATTAAATGCAGTGAAAAGACTTTAAAAAAAGAGATGTAACTAATAAACCACACCTTAAATTCTGCAATAGCTTGTGGAATTTTCTGCCTCAGACCCTACATGTAATTTGCTAATTTACTTTTTGCAAAATCCCTCAGTAAGTACAGACACAGTTTCTGCTAAGAATACCAATTTGATTTCATAAGATCAACAGCTCATAAGGAGAAAGAAAGATCCATGCAGAAGAATAAGAGTAACAATGACAAAATCAACTACTCGGTACAACATTACTTATTCAAAAAAATATCCTCAAAATTTAGCCTTTTATCCCTTTGATCTGAGAAGATTTGAAGAAGACATAATTTTTGTATTAAACATTTGAACATGAAGAGGATAGCAGCTGGCTGAAAAGGTTGTTGTAAACATGTCCTAAGCACTAAGAAAAAATACGAAAGAAATTAGAGAACAGGTGTTCCAGTACCGCTACAGGTAGGAAAATGTTCATAGAAACACTGTGTACAAGAAAATTATTTCAGAGGAAGGAATCAGAATTTATCTACAGATCAGCCAGTGGCAACAGCAGTATAGATGGCACTGGAAGAGTAAAACTGTAACACAAAAATAAACCCTTATGTGGTGCAGCTGTGAAACACAGATCTGCAGCTCATTCACCGAAGAAAATGATGCACGATGCCTGCGTGTTTGACAAAACCTATTTAATGGAATTACTTTTAAACCTTTTGATGTCTCCTATCCATGTTAAGATTTTTCTTTTGGCATGTAACTATCCAATAAGTATGTTTTAACCTGAACTGCACATGTGTAAAACCCCACTGCCCTGGATGTGCTTAAGGATCTGGATATGGTGTGCCTCCATTCTCCTCCAGCTCCACGTTTCATGTCACACCCCAAACCCACCACCCTCAACCCCTCTCCTCCAAATTTAACACCTTTCCAACCCTCAACTCTCCAGTTTAACAATCTATCTTATTAATACTACCAAAGTTTGCACAAGCATCAATGCTAAACCCACACAAACATTCTTCTGCCCCCCTGCATCATGCCCAGCACATATCCTGTACTGACACAAACTGCAACAGGAAATCATCTGCCCTTGTAGCATTGTTTTGTTCTTGCACCATTTATTCTAATTTTAAAATTCTTCTGTTACCTCATTTAGGGCTTCCTGTGCCGCACCTGTGTCATTCTCTGTCTGAACTGTGTGGAAGACTCTGTTAAGATTCACTCCTAGGGAATCTTAAAATATACCATAATTAAAGCTCACAGACTACACTTACTCGGAGAAAAAAGGAACAGAAGAAACCAATATAAATCCTAAGGGACTTCTAAAAGATTAGTGGTGAAGAACAAATCCCTGCTGAAGAAAGAGCAGAGGCAAACAAGAAAGCAGGGTTCGGGGAGAAGCAAAAATATCAAAATGAGGTCATAATCAAAATGAGGTCATAATCCCACTTTGGGATACGCAGATGCCTTCACTTGACTGGCTTTGCAAAGGAGTAATGCAGGGATAAAGGACTGAACCGATACTGAAAAAAACAATAAGCAATGTTTTATATAAATATACAATAACAAGATGCACTGACAAAAAACTAGATTTTTAATGGTAATGTTAATATATCGACTGTTAACTTGGTTTTACCTTAAATTTTCTAGTAGAGAATTAGGAATTCAAACACTTATCAATAAACAGCTTAGAAAGAACTACAAAAAAAACCTAAAAATGCTCATTGTGCCAATATATTGTATGAGTCTTAGGGCAGTGAGAGAACAAGAGATTCGATTCCCTTCAAAAATCACAAAATCCAGGAAAATTTAAGAAAACAAGAGGCAAGGACACATGGTATCTGTTAAAAATTAAGAAGTATATATATGTTACTGGCCACCACATCTGAAAGGCTCAAGAAAAAAACATTTCATACAAGTCCTGCATGAAGTAACTCCAACTTGTGAGTATGACTACACAGATCACTGAAAAACATGGCCATATATATATATACACATACAAGACAAAAATCTACAAAATGTAATAGAAATGTCTCCAATTTGGGGTTTTTTTGAAGGAAAAAGTCGGTCATTTGATGAAAAATGTTGGAGCGTGAAACTGAGAAAACTGCCTTTGCCAGTGGGCTTTTTACATTACCAATATAACAGGAGAAACAGTAGCCAAAATAATCTGAATAAAATGTATCAATTTGTAACAGAAATGGATACAAAAACAACTGAGATGTAGCGTTTCTATAAGGCAACGAACTAAATTGATGCAGTGCCTTATGTTCCACACAGTCACTTTTGCAATCTGGATGACTTAAAGTAGATGCAGGAAGGGAACTTTATAGGGAAATTATTTAATGTACTATTGCAGAAGACATTATTGGAAAACTAAACATGCTGTTATACACAGAAGCACATTTCCAATCCCGGAAAACTACAAAAAAGGCAATTGGAAGAGCGAGAATATAAGAAGTTGTATCCAGCAGCCCGCGCCAAGGACTGATGCTGGGTGTGGTAACACTTAAAATCTCATTGCTAGTCTAGAAATGAAACGTGTTAATGAAATCTCCATGTTTGTCCAGGAAGATGGTCATAATGGTGAAATATAAAAGGTACTTGAGCAACCAGAAAAATGAGCATTCACGAATACGGAATTCCTTTCGCAAATAACAAAAGGAAACACCCCTCCCTCGCCAAAATAATAGACCAGATAAAAATCATAGGGAACATGACTTTGGGATAGTGACCCTCGGGGAGGTGATATATATATTAATATAGGATCTTTCTGGGCAACATGGAAGTAAAATGCAACTCTGAGGTGATAAAATTTACTTGTGTGGGGTTTGGCTCGCAAGCTGCCCCTGGCTCCACCTGCCACTCCGTGCCACCGCTTTTTCCCTGGCATCTTGAGGAAACCCAACGTGCGTGTAGCCCGATATCCTGGAACGAGCGCTGGAAAACAATTGCTGGAAAAGCAACCGCCGCCGCGCTCATTTTAACGGGTTATTGACTCCAAACCCTGAGAGCCGGGGGGGGGGCACCCGCTGCAGCCTCCGAACTTTTACACTTCGAGCAGCCGCGCCTTCGAACAGTGACATGGCGGGCAGGGAGAAGCAGGGTGGTGGCACGGCTCCCCCTCAGCAACCTCGGCAGGACGCGGGGAGCCCGACCCCGACCCCGATCCCGGTTCCCAGCCCCGCTCCCGCCCCGCCGCCTCAGGCGCCACCGCGGCCCCCCACAACGCCCTCAGACCTCGCGCGCCTTCCCGCGCGCCCACCGCGCACGCGCGCTGGGCTGCGGGCGCGGCCACGCTCCAACCTCTCCCTCCCTCCCTCGCTCCCTCCCTCCTCCTGGATCGGGAATATCCGGGATACCGGCCCGGGAAAGGGCCCGCAACTGCGCAGGCGCGGCGGCGCCAGGCCGCGGGAAGGCGGAGGAAGGGGGGGGAGCGGGAAGGAGGAGCGGGAAGCGGGGGGAAGCAAAAGTTGCCGCGAGGGCGGGGCCGCGCCCGGAGTCGCCGCCGGGAGGGGGCGGGAGAGGAGCTGCGTGAGGAGCCGCCGGGGGTGAGCCGGGGGTGGGTCGGGGGTCGGGCAGGAGGAGAGCCGGGGAAGAGCCAGGGATCGGGCAAGGGGAGAGCCGAGGGTTGGCAGGAGGTGGGTCGGGGGTCGGGCAGGGTGGCGGCGCCGGTGCCGGTGCCGGCGGGGGAGGCAGCGGCGGTGCTGCGGTGGGACGCGGGACGGGACCGCCGCTCCTCCTCCCGGCCGGAGGTTCGTGCGGGGTTAAATCCCTGCCGGGGTGCGTGGGTGCGGGTCAGCGGCGGCTCCGCGCCGTCCCCGCGCGTTGTGTAAGCCGGGGGGACCCTGCGAGCTCCGGGCGTGCGGTTTAATGTTTAACGCGGCGCTCACATGCCCACCGGCGAGTCTCGCAGGAGTGTTTTCCAAAGGCTGTCCGGAGCAGGAAATGCCAGTACAGGTAGTGTGGGGCTGTTTGAAATTTAATCACTTCGCAGTGTTTTGGGGGCAGAGCTGCTTCGCTGGGCTCGTACGGATGGAGTTTCGGGGGCGTGTAGGTAGGTGCGTGCAAATGGCATGCAAATCATCTGCTTAGCATCTGGTGTAAGTTTACGTTTATCCCCTTACTTTGATTTTCAATGCAAATACTTTAAAATCTGCTTTTCAGAGGAGTCACGGCTTGTTCTCTCTACATGTATTTTTCCCTTCCCAAAATAAGTGTTTTACGTATCTCTACTTAGTGCTTTATTTTGCGCGTGCAACCCACCCCCCCAAAAAAACCCTCGAACGCTTAAGCTTTTTTAGCTTTGAAGCTACTAAGATTATTTGGAGAACAACAACTTAATTGTGTGAATAGTGTTGTGCCGGACTGATGATGCAGTATTCCCTTCCACCTCAAGGCAATGGAAAATGCATTGACTGACTTTATTAGTAACTGCTCTTATTTTTTTGTAGAATGAAAGGGTGATTTTTGGTGTCGAAATAGCGAGACCCAATGTTGTAATCTGACTACAAATTAGCCTTGTCAAATGATAAATAATCCTTTCTTCCCCTAACAAATTGCTGCAAAGTAAGAGGTATTTGCTGGTTATTTTTTTTAAATATCAAATGACTTGTATAAAAAGTTATTATCCCGAGCCAGTGGGATGTTGACAGTAAAAACACCTAAAATATGCACTCCACTTTCATATGAAAACTTGGTAGTGCGGGATCTTTTTTGGTCATAGAGTGTGCATGATGTCCTCCTGACAGCATTGTTTTTGGGTGTGAGACCCAGAGGGCTTCGGGGTCAGGGTATTGGCACTGTCACATGTTTTGGTTACGCTGCTTTCCAAGATCTTGGTAGCAGCACTTTGTCCTTTTTTCTTGGTTAGTGCCTCTTGGTAGAGGAAAGCAGTTTAGTTGCCTGAGGGACAATAGTGATGGGAACAACACCCATTCACAGAGTTCTTCAAAAATCTCATGGTTTAAGCAGAAACAAGTTGGAGTTTGTCGGGGCTGGGCTAAATGATGATGGGTTGAGACCGGATCAGAATTTTAGATGTGTGGGTAGAGTGAAATGTTTGTAGGTAGGTTTGTGCAGGATTTGTTCATGAAGAAACATATGAAGTGTAGTGATTCAGACACTGAAACGTTCCTTTTTTATTTTTTTTTTTTTTGTCAAGACTGGAAAAGATGTGTGGGTTTAAAGATGATGCTCACATTACCATTCCTTTTAACTCGGTTATGCAGTTTTTTTCCTGGTGACTTAAGGAATTGGAAAGCTTTTTGGGAAGGAGCAGAACCTGGTATTTTGCACTTCTGTTAATAATAATCAAACACCTGCAGAGACAACTGAAAGGCAAAGGCAGATAATCTGGGATAAAAAGGCAAGTGTGAAAATTATCACTGTAAGGATACACTCTATCTTTTTAAAGCTCAGGAAAGAGTACATTGTAGTCTTTAAACAAAACCCTTGTAGGAAGATGGAGAAACAAAAATCTTCTCTAGTGTTTGTGCGATGATTCACTGTAAATGCTGGCCCGTGTCATGGGCTGGGAATTTGTATTCTCCAAGATCTTTACTCAGAGTTCCCATTGGAGCCATTTCTAAAGTCAGCTTCTAGTCGTAGCAGCCCAGAGAGGCTGAGCTGTGAACCTGTTGTTTTGGTTTTGCTGCGAACAGGGAAGTTTTTATTGGAACAGCTTAAAGAAAAAAATTGTGTACTTATATAAAAGCCATCTGGGATAGCATCTACGCTTCTGGTGCTCCCATCCTGAAAGGATACAGAGGAGTATGACGTGCAAGAGCAGTGGTTTGGCGTATGAGGGACAGCTGAATGGGGAAGGGCTGGGGAAGAGACAATAGAGGTTTTTAAAATAGAAATAGTCTGGGTTGAAAATCTTCAGGGATTGTTTGGAAGATTTTCTAGAAGAGATACCATCAAATACTCCTTTGGTGTCTTGGGGACTTCTTGAGTGAGTGACTGAACAAGAAAGAATGTGTCAAACCAATACCAGCCAGTGGTAATACACTGGTATTGGTCTTGTCTTGTAGTATTCTTGTTTCACCTTATGTGTCTTGCAAGTAAGTGCTATTAAGTGAAGTTTTTCTCTCTCTCTGATGTTTCAAACAGCGAGAATTTGCATTCCTGTAAACATATTTCTTTGACAGCTTTTGAAGTGA
The DNA here is from genome assembly GCF_001604755.1 of Lepidothrix coronata. Taxonomy (NCBI): domain Eukaryota; kingdom Metazoa; phylum Chordata; class Aves; order Passeriformes; family Pipridae; genus Lepidothrix; species Lepidothrix coronata. The sequence continues at coordinate 1,930,974 of NW_016690296.1, forward strand.
ATACTATAATTTTCAAAGACAAAGACTGGTGACTACTAAAAGCATTTCATGTATCTTCTGGTGCATGAGATCTGCTGCCGTAAACAGTTTAACAGAATGCTAAAGGTGGAAGGGGACAGGATATGTGCAGGGACCAACAAAATGGTGATTCAGCCCCATTAAGGTGGATGTAAGAGTTTATTCCTTTCAAAATTTGGTCTTTTTCTAGTTTTAAAGCAGCTTCACTGTTTGTTTATTTGTTTTTTTCCAGTGTGGGGAAAAATCATTGCAGCCTCCAGCACTGTCACAACACAAATCAGATTTTTGTTCTGCTCACAAAAATCGGCAATTTTAAATGACAGCCTTTTGAGCTGTGGAAAACACTCAAATTCTTGCAGTTGCAAGTTGTTAAATTTTTGGTGGATTTCATTCTGTTGAGGAGGAAACAGTAACCCCGGTCCTAATAATGTTGGCTCACTGCAGAGAACTCTAGTGGTTACCCATCATATTTTACTCCCTTGTAATATATTTAATCACTCTTCCCTCACAATTTTTGTTGTCTTGTGTCTCAATTCCTAAGTTATATCAGTTTAGAAACTGATTTACCAGAGTTGTCAGACTGTTGGGCACGTTGCCAGGCTCGGCACAGAGGTGTGAGCTGCAAGCAGAAGCAAAAAGCTGTGTGGCTTAAAAGTAACCCCAGCATTGGGATGGGGAAGCTTTGCCATTAGGCAGTTATGCAACATGCTGAGAGGAGTTGCAAAGTGAAGCTGAGAAGATGTAAATAGCAGTTCTTCAGCCAAATTTCAGAGACACAAGCAGTCAACTACTTTTGAACCCCTTGGCAGGTTTCCACCCAATTTGACAGAAGGGACAGAAGCCTTAAAGATGATTATGTACTTATAAAGTGCATGAAAAGAGGCAGCTGGCTGGAAGAGAGAGACCTTGTAAGAGGATGTGAGGAGCAGAGTTGGCATATGCTCCAACTAGGGAGAGAACTGTGAGAACTCAGCCATGAGACATGAAGTTATCAGGAGCCCAGGCACCGGTAATTCCAGTGTTCACAGAACCAACTGCTTATCTCATCAGTTTTATCTACATGGATATCAAAGGTGCTTAAACTCAAATGTGCTCGTAGAAAGTGATTATTTTAGGTAAAATAGCACTGATGTGTAAGCTTCTTTAGTGACACTGTTCTTACACTGAGAACTGTGTGGCAGCTGCAGTTCCATTCGAGGCCATACTAACACTGCAGGTGATAACATGCAGTTTTGCTGACAAGTGTGTTCATTATTCTGGAAGCTGTAAAGGCAAGTGCCAGAAATTTGTATGTATTTTGTCCTGTAAGGATGCACAACTAAGAGTAGTCAGGTGCTTGATGAGATCACTGATGACTGAAGAACAGTGACTGAAATTGGGCAAGGTGGAAGAACTTGGGCTGGTAAACAGATATTGGTTTGAGAGCCCATAGCCCTTGTTTGGTTGAGAAGAGTTGGCAAAATCCATTCCTTTAGTCTGAAGGGCAAGAATATTTCTTTTAACTCTTAACTGCTAAAAATTTCATGGATCATGTTAGTAACATTGTGTGAAATACCTGTTTTGCTGAAAGATTGCACCCACTGAAGACTTGGTGTGGGGTTCAATCATAGAATGGGTTGGGTTGGCAGGGACCTTGAAGACCATCTTGTTCCAACCCCCTGCCATGAGCAGGGACACCTTCCACTAGATAAGGTTGCTCAGAGCCCCATCCAGCCTGGCCTTGAACGCTTCCAGGGATGGCGCAGCCACAACTGACTTACGGTCCATCCTCAGTCACTCACACCTTTGTCAAGGCAAGAGCTTACAAAGAATTGGTAAACCCCAGTGCCTAATAAATGCTGCAGTGCCCTCAGCAACACTGGCTTACCACAGCCAAGTCAAGGGGCTTCAGTTCCTAGTTACAGTATGGAGTATTGACTTTAGGTTATGGCAGTCAGTGCTCCGAGTCCCAGTCACTTCAAAGTTCGACCAAACACGTAAAGTTCAAAATAAACTTTCTCGCCTTAGGGAGAGGCTGTGATGCCAAGTTAATCCCTTTGCTTGTGGCCCCACTGGAAGGCTCATTTCCAGTGCCCCTCTTACTAATGAAAGAGCAGCTATGCACCACAGGCTTTGATTTGGGGTGTTAGTGGAGAAAGAAAGGGTAGTGGAACTTCTATGCATGAAGACTGCACAATGAAAAGTGTTCTGAAACAATTTTTTATTAAGTGAATCATGGTAACTTTTCCTGAAACCCAACCGCTAAAGGCTTGGTGCATGGAGTGTTTGTTCTAGGGCATCCCTGAAATGCAAGACAAAATAACTTCCTGTAAGTTTTTAGTGAATGAATGCTCGTTGCCTTAAGTTGTCCTGGAAGAACTCTTGTTTCCCAAGCAGCACGTGTATTTCTAATAAGATCTGAAACTGCTATGCATTTCTAGTTATTCTCTACATTTCTTTTTCCCTCCCCTTTCCGGGCTTATTGAAGCGAACATAAAGAAAACAAAATTGTTGCCTGATGTTGTGTCAAGGTCAGTTTGCAGTGAGATTTCAGAATCTTTGCTCAGTGCTGCCACAAATCACACTTACCGTCTCCAGTATTATTAAATCAAATTACTTACGGGTGAGATACAGTAACATCAGTAAACAAACAAAACCCATCTGATTATTCATGGGGCAAAAGAGACTTTTGGTTATGTTCCAGTTATTGATTTATGGGGTTTTTTTATAATGCAAGCAAGTACCAATGCTTCTTTTAAATAAAAGGGAATGGTTTTAGGGGTGCAAGGCTTCATGCGTGCTTGTAAAACCTAAGGTGAATATCTCACTTGTAATGTGAAGCCAAATTCACTTTTTTTTTTTCTTCTTTCCCACATATGCAACCCTAATTGCTTTGGTTTATTTAAATTTATTCTGCTCTGTGCTGTTACTTCAGATGTTTATGTGGGTGATGCAGTAATGCCAAACTGGTAGAATAATCCATTGTTGTGAGAGAGTCACTGCTCGGGCTCTACATGTGGTGATGTTCCGGATATGGAACCATTTAACTTTAACCATGTTCCTCCAGCAATGAGGGAAACAACTCTGATTGCTGGGGTTTGAAAATCTTGGAATGGGTTTTTGGAGGCAGCGAACAGAATGTTCTTGCTTCGCTGTTAGCAGTGTTTTTCTGGGTGCTTTGAGAATGCAACTAGGTTAAAGACCTAATTTTTATGTAGTATTTTTTAGGTAGCACAAACTTCTGAAAGCTGAGTACTAGCTGAGAATCCATCTAGAATACTGAAATTAAAACCAACTTAGGTTTTCCAGTGTTGAATATAAATATTTACTTCTTGGGAAAGTTTTTATTAGACTTGGAGATTCAAAGGTAGAACAACTCATGTATTATATAGTCTTTTTAGAAGATGTTGCATGTTGGTAGAAGAACCTTTATAGTAATTTTATTGTGGTCTTTAGAGGTATATAATAATTTAGAAGATATTTTATTATTATAGATAAAATAATTTAATTTTTCTGCCTTAAAATTTTTTTAAAGTAGTGATTTTTTTCTCGTCTTCTTCCCTGCTTATTGCACCTGCCAATAGATTAAGATATTGTTTTAGCATGCTCTTTTCTGATTTAGGAGGTCTCTAACATTTTGGAATTTTTTTCCTTAAAGTTTCTGGTTTTTTTCTATTTCAGGTGCACTGGAAAGAGAATGAAATAAGCATGGAGTCTTCTAAACTGGAATACATTTCATGGGTCACAGTTAAAAGTAAAAAGAAGATGGAAGGAAATGAGAGAACAGGAGTATAAAGCCTGTCAAGAACTTCCCATTTTTGTGATTACATGTATAAACTCTCGATATAATACAACTAATGGTTTATAGTAACACTTTACTGATATCCCAGGAAGAAGTCAGTTACCGTGCAACTGGCTTAACAAGAAGTTTTATTCTAACTGCTTTGAACGTGTTTTAACCTTAACTGGACACCTTTTATTTATTTATTTTTTTTTAAAAGTCTGAGAGTTAAAAACTTTGTTTAGCTGTGTTTTTACTGAGACACCGATTCCTGACCGATGGCTGACAGCTGCTCATGGAAAATGGACTTAATCCCATGAATGGTTACTATTGCACAGAGTTGAATGGAATGCCATGACTTCAGAAATATTCTCGTAGAACCACCTTCTTTGCCTTGTACCCATCATATCCTTAAATATTTAAGCGTAAACATTGCAATTATAAAGTCTGAAAAATAATGGCATGGGTGAAATTCCTAAGAAAACCTGGGGGAAACCTTGGAAAAGTTTATCAGCCTGGAAGTATACTGTCCCTGGCCCCTACAAAAGGCTTATTAAATGAACCCGGACAAAACAGCTGCTTTCTTAATAGTGCTGTTCAGGTAAGAAAAAACTTGATTTATTAAACATTTTTTGAGTAGACTTTCCTAAGTGGGTGAGGGAAAGAAAAATGGCACTTATAGAAAGAAGACTGTGTGTGGAAGGAATTTTACTCGGCATTTCGTTTTAAGGAATTGAGAGTATTCAATATTTAACGTTGCAAAATATGACAGGATGTTATTTTATTTGCATGCATCAAGAACTGTCAGAAAAACTTCCCTTTTGTATTTGGAAACTTAGGAGCCAATAGATGTATAGACTTCCTTTGAAAACTGGAAGGCTTAAAAATGGTATGGATTTAAACGTGGGAGATAGGAGAGGTAATGCTGTGCTGTGTTTGTGTGTGGTATCTAAATGTGTTCAAGATAAAAATGTGGAATGTTTGCTGGTTTGCATTCAATGGGAACAGCATGACCTATATTCTCTTGCAGTTCTGCTATTTTTGCTTAGGGTGCCCTAAAATGAAACCCTATGTAATTTTACTTACAGTTTTAGACAATCCTACTACCCCACAACACATCAGGCAGTGGCTGATGGTTGGTGACTGCCCGTTTACAAGCAGGAATGCATTCCTTTCTTTGCTTTAACCTCCCTTCAACCTTCAGAACTGAGCTTTGGACTCTGCTTTTCAAACGCATCCCAGTTCATTTAAGCTTTTGTATTTATAGAGAGGATATTTTTTCCCCTGGAATTGCAGCTGTTCTGTTACTGTGCATCTTCAAAACTCATTTTTGGGGAGGTTTATTTTTATTTTTTTTTTTAGCGGGCGACTTTCTGAACTACTTCATGTGTACCTAAGGCACTAGATACTGAAAGCATTGTACTGTAGCCATGCTGATATTACCTTTATGTAGAGTAGTTACACAAATAAAAGATAGAAACACACCTGTTTAAGCACTAGAACTATTTTGAACTGCGGAAAAACAAATGCATTTCAGCAATCATTTTAGTAAGAGCCCATAAAAATGTAGTATAGACTTATGTAGAGCTGTAAGAAGGCTGCTACAACCCCTGTACACAGTTTAGCTTGCTGCTTGTTTCCCTAGGAGTCCTTAAGCTCTTTTTCCAAAGTACATTGGTTTGAATAGTTTAAAAAAAAAGAGATTGAAATTTGAAGAGGTGAATGCAAAACTTTCACTTCCACCTCCACAGTTTGCCAAACTGAAGGCAAAGAACCACAATTCTTGCAGCAATATTGGTACTTAAGTTATGCATTATGTGAAATTGGGAAAAAAATAACAGCTACTCTATGTTGTGCTAAATGAAGAACCTTCAGGAGTCATTACTTACTTTCTCTGGAACTTTTATTTTTATAGGTATTATGGCAACTTGACATATTTCGACGAAGTTTAAGAGGTTTAACTGGACACGTGTGTCAAGGAGACGCCTGCATATTTTGTGCTTTAAAGGTAAATAGTAAATTTAGGAAGAATCGTCTTTCAAAACGAGGGAAGAATAATTTGAATTACTTTTATTATGTCTGTATCATACACGTGCCTGGGTGCCTCTCTGAGTCATTCTTGTGTAAAGAAACAGTTCAGATACAAGGACGTTTGTAACAGAAGTATTTTCTTGTGTTTAAAGAAGAAATTTTACAGTACACAAAATTTAGTCTAGTTAAACATAAAACTTCTGTCAGTGTGAATAAGTTATACTGTCTTTTAAAATATGGTAGTAGATAGAGTGATATATAGAACTGGGCATCACTTATCTGGAGGGAGCTGAAAGGAACAACACTATTGGAAAATGTGTCATTGAGGGAGTTATTTTTGATGATGCTAAATTGTAGGCAAAGGTAAGCCAAGTATTTAAGAGTTTACCCTCAGGGAGCTGAATGAGTGTTTTAGGCAAGAACTGTTGGCAGTGACGTTTCTTTCAGGATGTGTATAATCTATGTACTTGGTATTTTTTCCAGTAATTTTTAGTGTTTACCATCATTGCAGTATTGTACAGCTAGTTTGGAATGTGTCTCTGTCTTTTTCCAAACATATTTCTTTTCTAAAAGGTGCTGTTTCATTTCTTTGGTTAAAATGTTTAATTTTAAAAAGCCAGCAAGTTGAGACTACACATATTCAGACTAACTTCCTGGGGCTTTTATTCCAACCTGTTTCAAAGCTCTTGACTCTGCAGAATCATTGGGACTTCTTGTTTCCCCAGTGTTGTGATGCAAGTCGTGTTCTCCTGTGTGCTGGGCACTTGATCTTGTTAGTACAATAAAGTGCTGACCCGTAACTGGGGCATACCTGTGTTTTCAGATTAAATCTTGTTTCTGTCTTGGGTGGTGGTTTTAGTTTATGTTCGGCATCACTTTAAGCCACCTCCCAAAACAATGCACTACCTTCAGCTGCTTCGTGAGGCTGCTCTAATTTAGGACTTGGAATTTTCTTTACTCTTTCAAGCCTCTGTTCTTGAGGGATTGATTACTCCATGATGCACCTTGTGGGATTTATCTAAATGGCTTACAGTGCACGAATGTTTTGTGTTGCCTGGACCGGCATCTTCTTATTTTGATCAGTATTCCCAAGAATACTGATAAGAAGTGGTATTGCTGCCTGGTCTGAAATTGGTTGGAATGGAATTAGTTATTTTTTTAACAGTATAGCTGTGATCTTTAACTCCCTGGCCTATGTACTGAGCTCAAAACCTTGCAGTTAATTCGTTTGGAAGTATCTGTCCTCAGCTGTTATGTACACTACTGGTTTTGCTTTCTTGGCTCTTTAGAGACACTGGTTGAGTAATTCTGTTTGTTTTGTGTTCAGAACCTGGGGCATTTTAATTTTCATGCAATATATGTGCTGGATGAGGATGCATTTCAGTAACTTGTTTGTGACTTCGGTCGGTTTTTTGGTTTTTTTTTTTGGCTTTGGTTTTTATTTTTTTCTTTTTGGCCTTGGGCTATTTTAACCCTTTTTACTTGTTCACCAACTGAAGAAGGATATTATCTACATACAGCTTCTCCTATAAACTAAAAGCATAGCCAATAAATTCTAGCTTACCTCAGTTCAATCCATTATCTCTTTCTTTTGGTGGTGTTCAAGAATTAAATATGCTCTGTTCTTTTTTGGATAACGCCGGGGTGGGACTTTGACTGTGCAGGCCACTAAACTGAGCATACATATCTGCTTAGCTGTACCTTTTTTTTTTTTAGCTGGACATAAAAAGCTCTGTTGCATACCAAAAATTACCTACAGCCAAAATGAGTATCGATGAAAGTTTTCAAAGGAGAGCTAACTTGTATTTTCAGACCTGCTAAAAACTTCATTTTGAATGTTTACGTGGAGAGAGTGACTGTAATTTTTATCAGTAGTCCATGCTTTTTATTTTGAGAGGGAACTTTAAATATTTAACAGACATCCTGGAATGCATCGTGGTTAAAACACTAACTTTTGTTAGCACTGAAACTTTGCTTATCTGTTGCATCTTTGCCTTCTATCCAAAAGATTTTAACCATAGGAAGCCTATGTGAAGAATGCATGTTATTATTTATGCTTTACATGTCTTCTGCTGATTTGCTTTGTCTGTGTTCTCTTCATTTCTCTCTAAAGCTTGACTTAGAATTCTTGACAGTGGAATATAGACCCTGTAATATCTGAAAATATGTAATTCATTTAATAGCTTTTAACTTTCAGTTCTTTCAAAATCAACCTGCCTTGCTTGCTAAATGATGAGGTCACTTGGATATGTATCTGCCAAAAAGAAAAGTAGCAGCCAACTCACTCTTCTGGGAAATGAAGGGAAAATCAAGTGCAATTTATTATCGTGTTCTGGAACTGCAGATATTGACCTGTTCTCCTGTATTGGGTGCACTGGTTCAGCAGTGAGCTGATTTAATAGCAAGGATTTTCAGCACTCAATCTAATTTATGGGAGGTTTTTACATATCCATAATTTTAATAAACATACATTGCCCTTTGAAGTAGTAATGTAAATGCATTATTTAATGAATGATAGGTGTAAAACTAACCTGAGTGGTTTTACATTATGCCCTAACAAATACACACCGTCTGTAAAGATGAGATACATGTGGATGAACTGCTATTCCAGTGGCCAGATTTAAAAAGCTGTATAGTTACAGACCAGGGGGTGTGTTGCTTTCAGGAGCTCAAGTCAATCATTTGCACTCTTATATATTCTTATATTGTTGTTCTGTTGGATCAAAGTTCACTTTGGTAGCATAACTTCTTATCATGGAATCGGTAACAGAACACAGAAACCAAGTACCTCCAAGAGAAAACAGTAATTTTTAAAGTTGCATAGGTTTATAAACATCATAAATACAAATATTTTATGTATTTATTCAAGAACTGATGTATTTGTGTAGAACTGGGGTGTCTGGTCAAGTGGGCAATGAAGCTGAGTAACTGTGTTTCTTCCTAGGCAATCTTCTCACAATTCCAGCACAGCCGAGAGAAAGCCCTCCCGTCGGATAACATGAGACACGCCCTCGCAGAAAGTTTCAAGGATGAACAGCGTTTCCAGCTTGGATTCATGGATGATGCAGCAGAATGCTTTGTGAGTATCCCTGTGGCAGTGAAGTAGAATTGTGTTAGTTTAGCTGATGCCAAGCTGGCCTGTTGCTTTGGTAGCTCCAGGCTCACAGGGAGGATTCGTGTAACATAATGCTCCTGACCTTCTTTATGGCAGTTTAGGGCAGTGAGGATGATGAACTCTGAGCCACTCTTGGAAATTTCTGGGTGGAGAGAAGCGCTATCTTCTGAGGAGAAGCAGCACCTATGGATTTGAATGTATAGTCTGTTCTTCATCAGCTGTTGAAATATATTCCATTACAACTCACCAGCTCATTGCTGAATTCTTCTGCAGAAGAGATTTCCATTTTCTTATCCAAGAGGGAAGGGATACTTGAAGTAACCACTTGCTGTAATTACTTTCTGTCTGCTTTTATTAAGTGTCTCACTGAAAAACATGAGCCATTAATGTGGCCATTAAAGATGACTCCAGATGGTAAAGAAACCTTTCGAAGAGCTCCTGTGTTAGACAATGAAAATGTTCACCATAAAACACCTCCAGTATTAACTTTCAGACATAGATCTGAGGGGCAGAAAACATGATTGCTGCTTCAGTTACTTTCAGCTTTGGACATCTTTTGGAAATATCCACAAATTAATTCCTCCTACCTGCATTTTCACCTGAAAGCAATTGTTTGAGATCTTGCAGTCAGGTTAATGGATTGCAGTCATGAAAGAGAGCCTATCATTAATGTTTCATCTATTCAAAATGCATTTGAACCCTGAACTAATCAGCTGTCTGATCTACCTGACTAGACTCGCTTCTTCCCATTACCTCTGGTATTTTAGGCAGAAGATATAAAAATGGCCATGCAGATTCAGGGGCCAAACTCGTGGCAATCATAGTACTTTTTGGTGCCAAAGGGAGTAGTTGGGAGCATTAAATTGTAACGTTCCTCACGTATTCTGACTTCATCAGTTCAGTTTGTATTTACCTTGATGTTTCTTTTTAGGAAAATATCCTCGAGAGGATTCACTTTCACTTAGTGCCAAACAGTGAAACGGATATGTGCACTTCCAAATCCTGCATTTCTCATCAGAAGTTTGCTATGACGCTGTATGAGCAGGTCAGACCTTCATCTGATTGCTTTAACAAAGAACTTGTTTTCTCTGTGCGGAGTAAATAAAACCCGAAGTATTTTTGGTGTTGCAGTGTGTCTGTCGCAGTTGTGGAGCATCGTCGGATCCGTTGCCTTTCACGGAATTCGTGCGTTATATTTCCACCACAGCCCTCTGGTAAGAGCTTTTCTTTTGTTAACCCACTTCTCTATATACACCCTTCTAATACTGTGCCAAGCGTGCCAGAGAAATGCTGTAAGTGTTAATGTATTTCTTTGTTACCTTTTTGAGATACTGTCCAGAAATAACATTTGAATTTCAAAAGCAAGACGTAGAGAGAGCTTGACAAAAAAAGTTTGTACTGCTACTGTTTGACCGCTGTACACTTTCTTTCCAGTCATACAATGTAGTCAATTGAGAGTTGGCTGAAATCTGTTGACTCTTAAGAAGTGAGATCCACAGTTATGTCATTTATTTTTTACAGTAATGAAGTAGAAAAAATGATGGAGAGGCACGAACGTCTCAAGCCAGAAATGTTTGCAGAATTGCTGCAGGCAGCAAATACTGCTGATGACTACAGAAAGTGTCCTGTAAGTAAACAATGATGTCACATTACTTTAAGATACAAGGGAGAACTCTTCAGGATATTAAATCAGGCTAAAGTATTCCCCTAAAAGCAGGGTTACCTCCGGATGCTTCAGCACAGACCAGCTTAGGATGAAAAAAGCCCTTAAACTTATATTTTATTGCTCCAGTTATTGAGATTTCGGTTTTAAGGTGGTGATTGGTAGAAGTTAAGCTGTAGTCTTCATCAGAAGGATTTTATGATGAAGAATGTTACTCTTAAACTGTTAGAAACAAACACCACAACTAAATTTTAGAATTAGAAGAAGTAGCAGAATTTTTGTTGCACTAATTCTTGTGTAATAACCCACCTTTGGACTTCCATTTCTTAAACATCTCTGTTTTCCCTCCCATCACATTTTTTTTCCCTTTTTCTAGAGTAACTGTGGCCAGAAAATAAAAATTCGTCGTGTTCTCATGAATTGTCCTGAGATTGTGACAATCGGCTTAGTCTGGGATTCAGAACACTCTGATCTGACAGAAGAGGTTATGAGGAATCTGGCTACACAGCTTTATCTTCCTGGGGTACCTGACCTAAAACTTACTATTTGCTTACTCTAGAATTTAATTTTGCATGGATTTTATGGTTATGTAAATATTTCCAACATAGAAATACTCATATGTATTTTTAAAAAGCACAATTTAACTTCCAAGTTTATGCCTGCTTTTCCCATTCTTTATAACGTGCTGCTTGATGTAGTTTCCATGAGAAGGAAAAGTCCTGTCAGAAGTGTTGGTTTTTGTGCCTAAGTACAAAGATTAATGTAGGTGTGTTCCTAGTTGAAAATCGAGGAATATAATTTTCAGCTGGAAATTTGTGGAATTATTCCAGAGCATTCATATTTTACTCTTTAAAATAGAGCTATGAAGTACAAAAATCAGTATTTATACTCAGGAAAAACTGTATAATGCTACAGGACAGTCAATACCAATTGCCTTGGTGAAATGCCAGCAGTAGGTCAGGAAATTAAAGCTAAATGTTTTACACATGTTTTAAAATAGATAATCATTTTTACAGCTGTTTTATAGGGTTACAGACGAAAATGCCAAAAATAGTGAGCTTTTTCTTGTGGGAATGATTTGCTACACGAGCCGACATTACTGTGCCTTTGCCTTTCACACCAAGAGCTGCAAATGGGTGCTGTTTGATGATGCTAATGTAAAAGAGGTAAGTACTGGTTTTACTCCTACCAAATTTAGTGATCTTTTCTAGAGTGCATTCTCCTGACACCAAACTTGAAGAAAGTCGAGGCCATGTGTTTATTTTAATAAACTTTTAGTTTTGTAAATCAGTTTTCACAAATCAATTTTGGAGCTGGCTTCGCTACTTTATAGTCGTGCCCTACAAATGCTGAATGTTTCGGGATGTTCATGCACTTGTGCAGTTGAATTTGTACTTCTTTTAAAGAAAAAGAAGATACTGGCAGTTGTATTCATAGGAATGATGTTCTGATTGTTATCCCATGTATTATTATTCTTTCTGCTGCAGTTTCTGTACACCGATGTGCTAACATGTTGAATCTTCATGTACCTTTGGAATTAGGCATTTGGTACCGGCTGCTTGACAAATTACTCTTTCTGTATTTGGCTTTGGGGCTGTTGGTAAAGTTTTGAGGTTTGTTTTGTTGGTTTTCTTCTTAGATTGGAACGAAATGGAAAGACGTGGTCTCCAGGTGCATTCGGTGTCACTTCCAGCCATTGCTGCTATTTTATGCTAACCCAGATGGCACAGCTGTATCTCCAGAGGATGCACCAAAGCAGATTATTCACTGGTCTCAGTGTAAAACAGCAGGAGGAAATGGGGAAGACTTGGGTAATTAGATATATATATTTTTTTTAATAACAGTATCAGCTATATTTCTGAAATGGGGTTTATAAAGGAGGAGGTAATGGATTGGCTGCTTTGTTCTTATCAGTCATTATCTAAAGAGTCTTAAAAGAAAAGAGATTAGTGTATATAATCAATGTTAGAACTGTTTGGTTAACAAGGGAATAAAAATTGAGACTAATGGGTAATGGGGGAAAAAGATGTTCTGTTGTAGATTGGTCAGAACTGCTTTGCACAACTTCAGTAATTTGAGAAGAAAATTGTAGTGTATTTGTAGATGTGGGTGTTCTTATGTGTGTATTGGAACATTTAAAATACCTTTTCAAAGTGCTATAAAAAGATACTTTAAAGCTTCATGCACATATAGAGATAGATTTGAAGCATGTGTGTCTATGTGTGTATATATATATATATATACACACATATATGTATGTACAGAGAACACAGTTCAGAACTTTGGGAAAAATCAAAAGGAGCTTCAGGAAACTTGTTTTATCTGAGATTCATATACAATAAGCCTCACTGTAAGAATCCAGCCCTTTTGGTTCTGCAGTTTGTTCTCCTGTCTAGGATTTTAAAAATGATTTTATTTTAATCTTAAACATATCTTACAAGTAAATTAAATAAAAGCCAAATTGAATTTGACATGTTCCTCTTCACATAATGCACAGTGATAGGGCATAGACTGCTTCAGGGAGGAAAGAATTCAGGACCCTCTTCCACTACAGGCTACCACTATAAATATGGCAGTATATCAAATATTACAGAACCTTATTGCCTAGTACAGGGAAATGTAGTGTAGGTTTTAGTGAGGGTTTTCTTCTGTTTTGTTTTGTGTTTTTTTTTTTAATCTGTAATTAAAAAGCTTTCTTTTTTTTTTTAAATTTAGATATTGAAAATTTTAACTTGGGAAGCTTTTTCTGTCTAAAGCCAAATGTATTGTTTGACAGGATTTGAAAAGCATTCTGCTGCTAAATCAGAGCACGTGAAAGAGAATGGAATTGGAGACATTAATCAAAGGAGTAATAAAAAGCTTCAGCCAGATAATTCAGCATTCAGTAGAAGCCACATTCAAGCGAGTGGTGGTAGAGGTCCAGGTATGTATTCCCCATTTCCACCCAAAAAACGCCCAGATATGTCTTACTATGAAATATTTCAGATTATGGCATTTCAGGTGTGTGATAACCTCAAGAGTAGAAGTGTTTCTAAAGGAAGAATTCCATCACTGACTGACTGAGTTGTTGTTCAGACATTCGTTCAGTGTTTTAAGTAATATGTGAATATCTGCCATGGAATGTTAACTTTTCCAGAGAACTGCAAATGCAGAATATTTTTTAATTACCCTCATTATTCCTTCACTAAAGTGGCTCTTGAGGCCTTGATCCATTTCTCAATCATCATAAAGCTTTCCAGTCATGTTGTTGGTCGAAAGGCACATTAGTGGCTTGAGGCTGAGGTGAGGCTCTGTGGGTCACTGGCTACCTGAGGAGCACTCTGTCCCAACATTTTTGTGATATGCAGCATTATTTGTAGTCCTGTATGTTAATGGACTTTATGTTTGGGAAGAAATCCAATTTTCTCAATCTGTGTTATGTAATCCATCAGTCTTTTTAAGTAGTACTAATATAAAAAACTTGGGTTACGGTCCCTAAATGGTCCATGTTTGTGTGTTTTCATACATTTGTGTGTTTTGATGGTGAATGACTTCTGAGTAATGGTCTTTGACAAGAAGTGTTTTTCGCAGCTAAGCTGGGTTACAGCGATCAAAAGGACAGGCTGAAGGACTTATCCAGAGAGTGTGCTCAGAAAGCTGCTGACATGAAAAACTTCACATCCTTACGAAAAGACGCGGACAGAGGACCAAGGAAAGAGTCTGGGAGACAAAGAGGTACATTTTAAAAATGTGACCAGAGAATCCACGGGTTAAATAGCTTTCTCCTTTTAAGAGAAATTCAATATTCTGAAATATGTACTGGATTTGTAGGGATACTGTAAGAAACATTAGTAGTGTAACAATATCAGTTAAATGACCACTTCCACCTTGGAGGTGTTCCAGGCCAGGCTGGACGGGGCTTGGAGCAACCTGGTCTAGTGGAAGGTGTCTCTGCCCATGGCAGGGAGGGTTGGAACAAGGTGGTCTTTAGGGTCTCTTCCAACCCAATCCATTCTCTGAAACATGAATGAGAACTGTAATGGAGCTTTCTTCCTTTTGTTCTTACAAGATTTGATTGGGGAAGACCGTTCCAGCATGAAGTCGGGGTCTCCTCCCGTTGGAAATGGCCTCAGGCACTGCGTGGATCAGCGGATATACAGCAGCCAGGGAAGAGGCCCCTACAGGCACGACAGCACACCTCACCCAGCAAAGCTTTCTGCACACGGGCTCGGATCAAATAAAACAGAACCTTTTGCTGCTGGGGAGAGACCAGTGACAAGGACACGGCCTGACGGTGTCACTGGCTACGATACGGACACCAGTCAGGACTCCAGGGACAAAGGAAGCGTCAGCAGCAGGAGCAGAAGTAAAGGTTGGAAACCAATGCGGGAGACGCTGAACGTAGACAGCATTTTCAGTGAGACCGAGAAAAAACAGCACAGCCCAAAGCACAAGGCAAACCTGAGCAGTAAATCTAAGCACGAAAAGGAGCGCAGCTTTAACCACTGGCCAAAAGAGAACCAAGTGCAGAAGGGTTTAATGACTATATATGAGGATGAGACGAAACAGGATACGGGAAGTCGAAGTTCACTGGATTCGGAGGGAAAAGGGAACGCTGAAAAAAGCAAAGGATTTACAGAGAGAAAAGTCCATGGTGATAACTGGCAAATTCAGAGGACAGAATCTGGATATGAAAGCAGTGATCATATCAGCAACGGATCTGCAAATCCGGACTCACCTGTTATTGAAGGAATCAATCCGGCAGATGTCAAGAATGTGAAAGAAAGTGCTTCCTGCAGGTAATGCTCACGCTCATAGTGCTTGCATAGATGCTATTCATAGAAAACCAAGCTGTTCTAATATTTATGTATTGTTCAGAAAACAAAAAACCCAAGAAAACATGCTTTGGAACTTGCTTGGGGTCAGGCATGTGGAAGGCTGGAGTGTGTCTAGAAGTAAGGGTGTGGGCAATTAAGTGTCCCATTTGCCTTCACACTGAGGCTGCAGCACTGGTTCCCTGTGGAAGGCACTGAGCCAGACACTGCTGAGCCTTGCTGAGGGACAGGGCGTGTTCATTCCTAGTAATTGCTACACTTCTTCACTCAGGAGACTTTTAGACTGTGGGCAACTTTCCATCTGTAGTAGAACACAGTGTCCATATAAACCATACCTGTAACATTTGTACAGACAGGCCCCAACAAGGAGATGGGATTGGCAGTAGGTAACTCTTGTGTGCTGTTACTACTCACTGTGCAGAAATTCAGCGTTCTAGAACACCTCAGATATATATTGATCACCTGGTAATTGATTGACCTGTTTGAAATTACTAAAACTGGCCAAAAATGTGGTTAGTAGCCATATTTTATTAGACTTACTTAGAAGGGATGTACGTTAGGAATTAAGTATCCTGTTCAGGGATGTTGTGTAATCTCTGTCTGTGAAGATACTCCTAACCCAGCAGGATCTGATCCTGGGTATGGAGTTGACCCTGCTTGAGCAAAGGGGAGTTGGACTAGATGATCTGAAAAGGTCCATTCCAGCTTCAGTTTATGTGGTGCTGTGAAATAGAATCCTCCCACATGCAGTTTTCTGTATTGTGTATCTTAAACTGTTAGTGGAAGGATCCTACTAAAACCCATCCATTCATCTTTCAAATCTTGCTTATATCCTTAAAATGAAAGAGCACAGATAGAATCACAGAATACCCTGAGTCAGAAGGGATCCAGGAGGATCACTGAAGTCCAGCTCCTGGCTGTGCAACAGGACAACCCCAAGAATCACACCATGTGCCTGAGAGTGTTGTCCAAATGCTTCTTGAAGAGTTGAGAGGCCAAGCCTGGTCACAAATGATTGCTACATCTCTGCAAATGTTTGGACATATATTTTCATGAGAAGTTATTTTATGGGAAAAAACAATAGCAAATACCAGGAAATGAAAAGGCTTTGACTTCCTTCCAGTACCTGAAGGGAGCCTACAAGAAAGATGGAGAGGGACTTTTTACAAGAACCTGGAGTGAAAGGACCAGGGGAATGGCTTCAAACTGAGAGAGAGTAGGTTTAGATTAGATATTAGGAAGAAATTGTTTACTGTGAAGGTGGTGAGGCACTGGAACAGCTTGCCCAGAAAAGCTGTGGATCCCCCCATCCCTGGAAGTGTCCAAGGCCAGGTTGGATGGGGCTCTGAGCAACCTGGTCTAGTGGAAGGGGGGTTGGAACTGGATGATCTTGAAAGTCCCTTCCAACTCAGGCCATTCCGTGATTCTCTAAGTGGAGATGCAAAAGTTTAGAACTTATTTCATAAAGTATTGTAAGAAGTTATCAAAGCAAACTTTTTAGTTAAAAACATACAAAATGCAGCTTCCATAGTGAAATGTCTTTGATTATTTTGAAACCACAAGAAAGCAAAATCAGTCATTTTTGTCTGTCCGTATTAAAAGATTCAGGTCATCCTAAATTCTTGTGGATCAGCACAGGCTGCCACATGTGGGAGCAGTGCTAAAAGCAGTGTTCAAATCACATATGTGCTTCTTTTACAGCGAACAGAACTCGTCAACCAAAAAAGCTGAGCATGTGTTACATCCGGTGCCCCAGCAGCACAGAAACTTCCATGGTAAGAACTCTTAGAAAGGTTAAGCTTTCAAAAAGTATTTGAGACGTACCAGAATTTGAAAATGTATTAATATCACACAAGAGATGGGCAGATTTCTGAATAGCCTTTTGTATTTTTTATCATTTTGCTGCATAAATTAATGTCTTCATCTGTCGCAAAATCAAAATATGTTCGTACCATTTATCATTGCTTTTTTTTTAACAAGCCATAACCAAATATTTCAAAGTTAGGCAATTTGTGTATCAGGTTGGCTGTATTTCTTTTTTTTTAACAAGCCATAACCAAATATTTCAAAGTTAGGCAATTTGTGTATCAGGTTGGCTGTATTTCTTTTTTTTTAACAAGCCATAACCAAATATTTCAAAGTTAGGCAATTTGTGTATCAGGTTGGCTGTATTTCAGTGTATTAGAAGAAAATTGGCATGGAATTTGTGACTGTTTTGACCATGATGGAAGAGGTTTTCTTATATACTTCTTTTCAGTTGAGATCTCTCTTACTGACTCATCATAGCCTGTGTACTCTGTCTTCTTGAAAATGGCAGAGGAAATATGTTTTGTGGGTGTTTTTCCTGCACAGTGAATTAGAAATTTTCTTAAAGCTTTTCAGTGAGTTATACTGATGGATGAAGATGAAAAGCGTTCATATCCTTTCTTTGCTGTTCTTGTTGGTTTTGTTTTGTTGGGGTTTTTTTGTTTCGGCAAGTGTGCATGTTTCTCCTCCCCCTACCCCTCCAAAAAAAAACACCAACTCAAACACAAAAAGCATTGTAATTTTGTTCACTCCCTGTGTTTTCCCCAAAAAGCATTTCCATGAACTTTCTTGGTGGATACTAAGGAAGATTTTTTTTTTCCTTAAAGGTCTGGGTGGACTGTGGTACCATTTGTTTTCCTTCAAGATATGAAGCAATATCAGGAAGAAACACTTGTAATAAGGAAGTCTACTTCCTTTTACATACTAATATGTCTGCTAGGGTTTTAGAAAGTTGATAAATGCCTTGGCATATAAATATTATAGGTCAGCTTGAGGCCAGCCAAAATCATTATCTGCTGTTGCTGAAACAATGGAAGGGTGCTTGTACAAAGAGGGGCAATAAATATTAGGCCACTTCCTCAGGAAACATTTGATTTTTATAGATATCATACTTCTTTCCAAATAATGTATAGTATAGTATAGTTTCTCCTAAGACTTAAAGTAGGGAGTGGGGGTGCTGCCATACCACTTCTCTCTTTTCTGGCCTTATTCTAACCTATTTTTTGGTTGTAGAAAAAGAACTAATTTGGTGTTTTATTTTGAGGAGCAAAAAAAAAAAAAAAGCCCCAAACCCAAAACTGAGTTGCATGGAATGCAAAGATCTGGTTTTGCACGACATTCACTCTGCTTTAGTTCTGCACTACACCATTCTTATCAAACACACTTGGATAGGAAAACAAAGAGAAAAACACCAGTGAAAAACACATAAAGGACTCTGGTGGGAAAAATAGGTGGGTTAAAACAATGGTTGAGCTTGTAATGAGTGTTCTCTGGAGAGAGTACTTAAGTATACTGAAAACTTTCAACATTTTACAAGCACTGTACGTTTTCTTTAAAAAAATGTAGTGATTTCAGGTGATCCTTAGAGTTCTCATTAAAAAACTGACGATAGCATCCCATCTAATCAGTTATTTTAATTCAGTAACTAACTTTTGAATAGTTTCATAACAAAAATGTATGTATTTAAATCAGTTGTGAAGGTCTCATGTGTGCAAGTTTTGGAAAATAATACTTTTAGTGGAACTGATTAATGGACAGAAAAGATAATCTGAAGAATTTGATCATTTCACATGTGTATTGGGCTCAAGATTTATTTAGTCTCAGTTTTAAAAGTGTGTCAGGACACCTTTAGCAAGGACAAGAGTAGTCATTTACATGTTTCAGTTGTGTTACCTATGTTTTATCTCTGGGTGTTTATGAACAAGACGTGGATTGGTAGGTAAGAACCAAAGAGGCTCCCAGAAAATAGGACTTTTAAACAAAATGCTCAGTCCTTTCTGAGAGAGGAATGGAATGTAAGAAAGCTTCGTTAGGCTCTCATGGCAACTCCAACAAATATGTCTGAGTGGGTTTTCTGTGTGGAAAACTTCTTATGGAAATAATGTTGGACTTGTAATTCTGCCCACTGTTTGTGTAACTGTGCTTTTCCAGCTCCTTGTTTTTAACTGGAGCTGAATAAGGAAGGCTACTGTTCAGCAGTTGAGGAATTCTGTCCCTGACTTACAAAAATAAACTTATTGTTAGAGCATTATAAAGATAGAAACACTGGATCATGCAGTGGTGGGGAGATCAAATGGCTGCTGCTTACACTGGCAGTGAGCAGTTGATAACTAGTGCTGAAGCAAAGGTCCCCCAAGGCCAATCCCTAATTTGTGTGGCTGGATTTTGGCAGGACAACACAAATATTGAGTAAGCAGATATTCATATTAAGCATAATTCATATTAACGACTTAGTGTTTATGAAGCTTGAACTTGATGAACTGAGGAGGAGAGGGTTTTTTTGGTTATGGGGAACATGTGACATGAGCAGTGTGAGGGCAAAACTTCCAGCCTCACATTCTTCCAATTGAAGAATGATGACTATAATTTTAATGGTTTTCCTGTTAATTATTAAGCTCAATAGCATGAGACAACTCCAACTGAAATCTAGAATCATCCTGAAGCTCTGGTGAGTGTGTGTAAAGAATCCAAATTGCCTTTGCTTCCAAAAGTGCAGTTCCTTGAATATAAGGATTTCTTTTTTTTCCCTGAAAATTGGTCACCATTTTTAAAAAATAATATTTTATTTTGGACAAGTTATAACGTGTTTACCTTCTCAACTTGGATTATGTTCTTGTTCAACATTTCCAAAGCTTCCAGTAAGTTTGCCCGTAATTTCCATTTAATTCAGAAAATGTCTGGGTTAAGAGAGAGGAATTTGCCACAATATGTGTTATGAAAAATAGTACAATTTGGTTTTTTTATTGATAAAGTTATTTTTAAAAATAGGTAGGGTTTGTTTTTTTTTTGTAAAAAAGTTTCCAGGAAATGTGCGGCTAAAACACATTAGAAGGAAATTGAATTTAATGTGGAGTTGAGTTTTTGTTGGAAATTTCTGTATTTATGCTCATGTGGGGGTTTTTTCCCCACAGAAAGCAGATTTTTGCACGTGTTCTGTATTTATAAATGGAGATACCAGAGGAGAAGTTCTGTCCTAACAGTGGGCTATAGAACAGATATTAATATCGTGGAAATCTCGATGGACTACTCAGACGTGAAAATAAGTGTTCGTAAATCTTAAAAGCAGGCAGTTTGTACCTCCTAAAACAGTTTCCTCTCATTTATTGCTCAGCTCCTCGAGACCCATTGATAAGGATGCCGGGCTCCGGCCGAGCGCCGCGCTTGCGCCTCCCCATATTTAGGTTCGCAGGGGACGCGGAGCCAAAATTCCCGATGGAGCCGGCGACCGGTTTTACCCGTGCATGGCTGTCCTTGTCAGCAGAAGGGAAAATAACAGGTCTATTTTTAAGCCCGGCTGGAATTCTGCGGGCACGGGGCGCGCGGGGCGGCCGGAGGTGTGCCGGGGGACCGCCTGGGCTGTGCTGCCGCCCCCGGGCCGGCCCTCGGTACTGCCGCGTCCCCGAACAAAACCATCGCAGGGACACGTTCTCTTCTTTGAAACGCTGCTCGGCGGTACTGAGCTCACTGTTAGGTGGAGCGGTTTTGAACTGCTTCTTTTTTCAATGTCAGGACGTGAAGGAAAGCCACAGGGGTCTTTGTCTCTTGTGCTGTGTGCTGATTTAGCCTCTGCTACCTGTGTTCTTGCTCAAAGATGGTGTCTTTAATCATTTAAAGACAGGGCAGATATTGACCATCAACATGAGCATCACCCAAAGTTTTTACTTTAATTCTGTTCTGTTGCTGGGCTTTTGACTTGTGTGTTCATGAGTCAAAAGTTCCGTGACTTCTAATACTTAAACTTTGGGAGGTAACAAGTGAAACAGGTGTGTAGTTATGAGTCTAGTCTATACATAGACAAAATAAGCCATTGTAATAATAATAATAATAATAATAATAATAATAATAATAATAATAATAATGCCATTCCTTTGAATGGCTTCAGAGCAGGTGACTGATTATAATGGGCTAATCACTGCATTAGGAAGACTTAAGAGTATCTATCTCTAAACAAACAGACTGTTGCTTGTCACTTGCCAGGAGAGTGTTTTATTCTATGTGGTGTTGACACGAATACTTCAATGCTTCCTTTATTTACTGTTCATCAGGAGCTGCCTTGTTCAGAAATTGTGTATTTTGGGGGAATGTTTTTTTGCCTGTCAGTAAAACACTGGCCCAGGCACTCAGTGGTGTGTGTTTGGGGCACGTGAGTGACAGTGTTCAGCATCTCTGTGAGCTGTACAGTCTTGCTCTAAGGTTTTAATAGTTTCAAAGAATGTATTTCTTTAAACCCACATACAAAAAAACCCCCCTAAAATGTCCCAAATCCCTACATTCATTCAATTTAATGATTATTACATGGTGTGAAATTTCAGACTTCATAAATAGTTCTTTTTTTTTAATTTAAATGACTTTGGATGTTTGAATAAGCAAGCATGGTTTAATAAAAAGCTGCTTTTGAAACTGTGCTTTTAGTAAGATTAAATATTAGGGTGATGCTAAAAGTGCGTCTATAGGACTTGTGATAATTACCTATTTTCTGGTAACAAAAAAACCCAGAAAATTTCCTCCAGATTATTTAGCATTAAGGTGAGATCTGGCCACCTGTGACAGATTGTCTTCAAAATGGCTATTTTGATTAATCTCAAATCTTGAAAGGCATTAATTGTCCTGTTGTGTTGTGTGTTGTTTGTTTTTGTAACCTCTGAGCAATTACAAAGAAGAAATTGGACTGTATATATGCTTATTTTGAAATACCTTTTTTTTTTCTACCCCCAGATTTGAGGAAAGACCAGTTCAATTCTGAAGTTAACTACAGACCTCATGTTGGTTTCCCAACAGAATTACATTTGCAGGTGCCCAGTCCTCCAGTAAAGAGGTAATTAATACTGGCATCATTTACTTTATAATAGTTTAAGAAATATTGAATTCTGTTATGTTACAATAATCAATATTAAGCACTGAAAAGCTAAGGTATTGAAAGTTTTGACAATCAAGAATCTAAACACAGATTTAGCAGGCAAAAGTATCATCCAATATTTGAAAAGTGGATGTATCAGTCACAAGGATGCTAAAAAGAGAGCAGAGGTCATGTTTGACATAGTCCTGAATGCTGAAGGAATTTATCTTACCTTGCATCTCTTGCAGAGATTTTTCTGGGGGGCACTTTACATTTCAAATGAAAAAAACCTTGGAGTAATTTAACACAACTTTTAATCAATGGCTGTAAGTTAAACAGATTCCAGTTCTCTCGTCAGTTTGAATATTTAGGCAGTTTTATCAAGACTGTCTTTGAAAAAATCCTTGGGCTATTTGAACCCCTTCATGTGTTTTTAGGGATACTTACATCTTGTTTTTGTATTTTAGAGCTGAAATGCCTGAGACCAACAAGAAATTTTTCCCCTCATCAGCCCTACAGCCAGTTGTCAAAGACATTGTGAAGTCGGAAAGCAGGAACAAGGCAAACGGACAGAACCCTTCAGAGTGGCTTCACCCGGACAGGTTTGAGAAGGTGAACGTGGCAGTGTTCTGTCCTGATGGCATATCCCACCCCTACCCCGAGAATGCCTGTGGCAGGAAGCTGCTCCACAGTGACTTTGTGCCCTCTGCCCAGCCGCAGTCTCATCACACAAGAACGCTTGGTCCCAAGGTGGGCTTGGCGCCCTGTGTGCCACAGTCCCTGCCGGAGAGGGCCGTGGTGCTTCCCGCCCCTCCCGCTGAGCACGCCGGGCACCCGCTGCGGAGGGGGGATGCCCTTTGGGTGCCTGAAGCAGTGTACCAGAACGTCCCTCCCCCTCTGCCACCCAAGAAATACGCTCTGAATACTTTGCCGGGATCAGAGGGTAACTCGGCAGCGGACGTAAAACCCACGGAAGCGCTGCAAAGTAATCCACTGAGGCCAACAGGTGCACCTCCAAAACCTGCACCAGAACCAAGTGTACTCCCACCAGAACAAAGGCTGAAAGAGCCCTTTCCGGGGAACGAACTGTTTGTCCACAAACCAGACTCTCCACCACGCTTGTCAGTCAACGACTTCTGGACCGTGTCTGAGAACTTGTTAAAGAAAGGATCCCGTCACACGGGGCCGAGTCCTGCCTACGTGGACGGGAACGACAGCGTGTCCCTCACGACCTACTTCTCAGTCGACAGCTGCATGACTGACACCTACAGGATGAAGTACCACCAGAGGCCCAAGCTGTACTTTACGGAGAGCGGGAGCTTTCCCAAGGAGAAGCATCCTCCAGCAGCTGGGGTAGAACTGAGCGCTACATACCACGCCACCCTGGAACCCAGGCATCCCGCGCCCGAGCCGAGGTACAAGGCAAATGCAGAAGGCATCCACTGCAGCCGATAGATCCATAAAAAAACCCCACACCCGGATCTGACTTTTGCATTTCATGTAGTCTGTGAACGGGCACAAACCTTGAATGTGTGTGTGTGTAATAACCAGGTACCCAGCTGACCGTACTTTGCGTGGGAGTTACGACTGTTCAAATGAATATGCAAATTGGAGGGGAATGGAGGAGAAGAGGTGCTAAACTTGTGGTTCTTTGATTTGTTACTCTAGTTGCCTTAACGCTTACCTCTGTTACTCAGCTTGTCTTCTACAGTTTGTACTAAACATGGTCCCTTGGGGTGTGCACATCTTACAGCAGTGGGATCAACTGGACGTTACTAAATCTGTAAGAAGATTTAATTAGTTGCAGTTTAAGAAGTGCTCCTTCAGACTGTGGTCACTACCTACTTAGACTAACAAAAGGGATAAACGTACTACCACATAAAATGCAGTAAATGTAGTAATAATAGAGCATTATTTGTCCTGAGAGGTGGCAGGAGATGACATGGTTTTTTCAACTGACTTCTCTGAGAGTCTGTGCTTTCACAAACCTTCAAGTGTCTTTTAATACAAGTTTACCCAGAGGATTTATTTTTTATTTGAAAAGCCTTAATAATAATAATCCTTTAAAAACCATCCTGGTTTGCAAATGCTAAATGAGACTTTCAAAGGGAATTGAAGTAAACTGCAGTAATACTGTCCTATTAATACACCTGCTCTATGTTAGTGTACGTTTTTAAACACATTTATCAGATTTTGTTCACCCTATAAGCTATATACTTTAACTTATTAAATTTAACTACATCAGTTACAAACTGGTATAAGAGAATAGGATGCTAATTTTAAATACAGAGTTATCATGCAACTATGAAAGATTAGTTTTCTAAGGTTTTAGATAGAGTTACTGCTTCTGTTCAGTTCCGATTTATCCTCCAAGTGCATGCAAAGTTATTGCTGCTATTTATTAAGCTTCCCTTTTTTTCCAACTTGACATTTTGAGCATTGGTTCATGGGGATCACACATTTGATTTTTTTTTAATTAATTTTTTTTTTTTTTACTGCTGTGTTTCCCCCTTTGGAACCGCCCTACCCATGGGTATGGTCTGCATCAGCAGATCGGGCTGAACGCGCAGCCGTTCACACTGTGGTGGCTGAGGGGCAGGGAAAGAAGAGGTTCCTCCTTCTCTGCTCTGTCACTGCCTACAGTTTTGGCAGCTCTGGCATTTACCTTGTCTTTTGTTAACCTGGCTTAGTAACAAAGAGGAGGATTTATTTGGCTTTTATTTGGTTAGTTAAACCAGTGCACAGAACTATCTAGCATGTGCTGAGGCAGTGGCAGCAAAGCCTGACACAATCCAGAAAGGCTAAATTTTTCCTTTACTCATGTTAGAGTGTTAACTTGGGGTGCTGCTGATTACACCTAAATCATCAGTGCCTTTTAGTTATAAAAATAATGCAACAAGGTTAAAGATGCATAATAAACACTCTTGCTTACACTTGCACTGTTAGTCAGAAAGGCTTTTTTTTATATTTATAACTTTATGTACGTGAATTTTAGTGCTCCAACCAAACGTTGGCAATTGTTTAGCACAATTATCTAAGGTAAACACTTAAACATTACTTTTGGTTATTCTGTGGCAAGGTCAGTTTTTTTTCCTTTTAAATTACATGCAACTTACAGTAGAACTGGAACATTATATATATGCAACAAACCAGGTATCTCAGATTAACCTTATTTCTACCTTCTTGATCAAAGTTAGTTGTAGCACTTGGAAAAAAAAATGAATTGAAGGATTTATAGTGAAAATACTATGCATGTTTAGGTATGGCTGCTGGTAAACAGCAACTTAAAAAATGATCCTTTTGTAAGAAAATCAGTTGAATACAGAAGAACACTAAAAATGTAAGAACTTGAGTGATTCCTATTGTAATATTTTTGAGAGAGGTTTCAGAACCTGTAAATTAAACTTTTCTAGTTCAGCTAGCCATGTTACATAATATACATAGCCAGTTAAGTACAGCTGTCTTCTAATACTTGTGTAAAAAAACCCTCAAGATTTATGGAATTTGTAAATAATGTACAATTTGTAAAATGTTTTGCAAAAAAAAAAAAAAATCTAGTATTTGAAATGACAGTATTTTTATGTATGAATAGCACAGCAACAACTGTGAACGATGTTAGAACACTTATTTTTAAACATGCATAGCAACGTTGCTACTTCTGTCCCAGGAGCAATATGAATGCCTCTTACTGATACCAATGAACTCGGCTCCCAGGAAGCACAACTGGTAAACTTATTTCTGAAGTAGCTGCAGTGATTTAGATGTTCTTCAGTCTCCTTGCTTGGCTTGAAACAATCTTACCAGACAACTCTCTCTGTGCCCCATGTTTACCAGGTATTTAATTATTATCCTCCCCAGACAGCTAATCGAGGCACCTTTGTTTTTATATTTGACTCTGCACTCCCTGTATGTATGTATGTAATATTTGCTAACTAATATGTGATAACTCGTTTTAACTTACCTAGGGTGCCTATTTATTTTTTTATAAATGTCCTCTCCCGGCTATAGATTTGTATAAGAGCCTAGACAATTTTTGTAACAGTAAAGATATTAACAAGTCTTGTAATTAATATATATTTTTCAGTCTTTAGAATTATTTTCTTGCGAAGTTCTGCTTGTTCAAAATATCAAGATAAAAATTTAAAATCTTTGGTGTCTGTTCTTTTTTTACTTCACATTTAAAAAAAAAAGTTGGCTTTCCAGAACTGCATTTTTGAAGTTAACGCTGCTATTGATGGTTGAAAGTTTTTGCAGAGATGGTGGTTCAGTTGCCTTTTCTGAACAGTAAAATTTGAAGTATTTGTTTATTAAAGCTGTTAAATAGATTAAACTTTTTTATACTCATGAAATGCATAAAGCGATTTTAATACCATAATCCCTCATATCTGGTGACAAATGACTGATTTAATTACACCAGCTCTCTTTTCACCTTTATTAGAGATAAGCAAAGTTTTCCTGGATATATGTATTCCTGAACTCCAGGTGCTGTGAAAGAGCTTGAGTCCAGTGCAGCACAAGCCTGCACTTTGTTAGCTCTTAAGTTTTCTGAGATAAGTAAAACCTTGGATGCCAGATCTGCCTGAAGGAGAAAACTAGATCACTAGAAGATACCTTGAAATTTGACTTTCTAAAGGCTATAAAGCTGAATATCACCTGTCTTCCTTAACAAAAGAGAAATGGAGCAACACTGCAGTGCTTAATAGGTTGTTCCCTTGAGATTTCCCTGGTGAAATCATGCCAGAGGGGAAAAAAAATAAAATATAATAATAATAATAATGAAAAAAGAGTAGGGTTCCAGTTTTTTAGAGAATTTCGCTACTTTTTTTACTTGTGAGAATGGAATCACAATTCAATGCTCTTCTGCACCCTGAGTCAAGATCTCTGAAAGCCCTGACTGATTTCATAGGTAGCAGCAGCCAAAATCATAAGTGTCAGCAGGGAAGGGCATCTCCATTCTTACAGCATAGGTCTGACACATAAAACAAGCCCCTCTCACTGGCAGATTTGTCTTTAACAATGAAGGAAAAATAAAGGGAAAGAGCACGTGCCCACTTTTGCATCCCAGATCCCAGGAGAGAGGCCCATTTTCACTTAATGTGTTAGGAAACACCAAAACACTTGACACTTCAAAGTCTCTACAATCTAGTTATTATATTTATTCCTGAAAAAAAAACCAAACCAACTATGAACTGTGCTTCTTAGAATTAGAAACTGGCATTCTCAAGGGAAAAATACTAAAGAAAACTGAGCCCCCTTCATCCATAGTTGGAAGACTGTCTTCTCCAAAACCTGACTGGATACAAAGCTTACTATAAATATACACATATATATATAAATACTGACCCTGAGGAGGCTCAGTAACTGCTGAAGGTAGAGAAGAAAGAAAGGTGTAATAGAAACCCAAACAGCACCGAAGCCTCGCACTTAACTTTTTGGAAGTAAAACAGCTGGTTAAGCTTCACCTGTTGTGGGAACAGGTCTGAGTTACAATTTGAGTCTAGGCAAGAGCAGGGTTTTATTCTCGGCCACTCTGCAGAGTGTCCTTTCAGTGGGTTTTATTCAAGCAGTGCTTTCTTCCCTTTCTGCTGCACAAACCTTCAGGCACTGATTACACAACCCCAGTCCATCCATCTTACACAACGTTTAAGGCACAGTTTAGAGCACAGAAACAGGACACAGGTAAAAACCTGTAGCGGTAATACTGTGACACAGACAGAGATTATTTTATGGTATTACTATAAATATCTGCCTCTTGCATCCAGCTGCAAGTGGAGCCGTGTTCCCAGCTGCTTATCCCGCACAAATGGTCCTCCTCCTCCACTGTTCGTGTTTACGAGGTGCATCCCGCGGCGACACAGCGACTCTGCGGGAAACAGAAAAGGCCTGGTTATTTTTGCAGTGCTTTTGTGCGTTTGGTTTGAATTCATTTGCCACTTCCTGAGAAGCGTTTGTGCTTCCCAGGCCTTCTGTGGGACTTTCCGGGGCAGGAACGCCGCGGCTGCTCCCAGGGGCCTTCCCTCCGCAGGCACAGCCCCTCAGAGCTCCCTTCTCTGCCTCCTGTTATCCCCCGGCCACCCCCGGGGGCCCCCCCTCACCTGGGCCCGCGCCCTCAGGGCAGCAAGTAGATGACCACGAAGAGCGCCAGGTCGAAGAGGACGAAGAGCCACAGGTCCAGCCAGTAGGACTGTCCCGACAGTGACAGCGATCGTGACAGCGGCTGGCCGCCATTCCCCTGCTCCAGCCGCCCATTCCGCTCCTGCCGCCGCTCCTGCGGCCGCCGCGCCACCGCCTCCATGTCCTCAGGGCTCTCCCGGCGGCACCAACGCGCAGGCGCCACCGGCTCTTCCGGGTTCCGGGCCAATGAGAGCGGAGCGCACGTACCGCGGCCACGCCTCGCGGACCCAGCGCGGCGGCACCGCCCTTCCCGCGTCACGTGCAGGCCCCTCCCACATCAGGGGCGGCACCGCCCGTCCCGCCTCACGTACTGCCCGTCCCGCCTCAAACACCGCCCGTCCCGCCTCACGTACCGCCCATCCCGCCTCAAACACCGCCCTTCCATCTCAGGCACCGCCCTTCCCGCCTCTCGTACTGCCCCTCCCGCCTCAGGTACCGCCTCAGGTACCGCCCCGCCCTTCATCTGCTCAGGGTCCTCCCCGCCCCTACCGCATCAGGCACCACCCCTCCTTCCTCAGGGACGGTCCCGCTCTTCGCGCCTCAGGCACACCCCTTCTCGCCTCTCCCGCCTCAGAGATCGCACTTCCCGCCTCAGGCACTGCCCTTCCCGCCTCAGGCACGGCTCTTCCCGCCTCAGGCACACCCCTTCCCGCCTCTCCCGCCTCAGGGACGGACCTTCCCGCCTCAAGCACTGCCCTTTCCGCCTCTCCCGCCTCAGGGACGGACCTTCCCGCCTCAAGCACTGCCCTTCCCGCCTCTCCCGCCTCATGCACGGCTCTTCCCGCCTCAGGCACTGCCCTGTCCCTCCCGTCCCACACACCAATCGCGCCCTTCATCTTCTGAGGTACCGCCCTGCCCCTCACGCCTCAGGGACCGCCCTTCCCGCCTCAGGGATCGCCCCTCCCTCCTCAGACACCGCCCTTCCCGCCTCAGGGGACCACGCCCGGGTGTGGGGAAGAGCGGGTTGCCAGTCCTGTCGAACCGTGTTGGTCTTGTTCTGTCAGGTGTACTCGGACTTGGGTGGGAGTAAATATCCACAAGTTAATCATGGTACGGTTTATTGGTGAGCAGATGATGCCCTGAAAGAAACCAAGAGATCATGTGGGAAATCCTGTTGTGAAGAAGTCTGGGAAAACTGAAGTTGTTTTAAGATACGCTCCTCTCCTTGAAGGTTAGTTGGTGTTTGTACACGAAACAAACATGGAAAAGTTCATGTAGATGGTGTATTCTGTGTCCTTTGTTTATGCAACACACAGCTGCAGGAGAAATTAAATGGAGCAGCACAACCTGATGCCACGCTCACAGTCAGGATGTGCCGCCCTCAGTCCAGCCAGTTCCCTTCATATTGAAAGCAGGGCAATTATTTTCATCGTGTCCAGAAGAGTGACCAGAAACCTAGGAAAATGCTAAACAAAAACTTCTTCTTTGTAGCTATTAACCCTTTTTAGCCTCATATTAAGAGACAAGGCAATGCATGCTGAAGAATGCAGTGCAGGTGTATCTGAACAGAGCTCACTTCTCAACATGCACTTCGGGATAGTTATTTTCCTTAATAGGTTCTGTCAGTAGAAATAAGGATGAATGTGATTTCATATAGCAAATTTTGGTTAAGCATATGTGTGTTAGGTGAAGTATATTAGAGTTTTTGGGGAGAAACAATGACAATACTTCCCCTTTAAGCCTTGTACCCCTCTGTGTTACCTCGCTAGAGCAAAAGGAGCTGTGGTTTGTGGGTTTACTGCCTGTATCAGGAGAGCCTTTTTGGCAGAAGAGGGAGCTGTGAGATGCTGAAGACATCATATTTTACTCCACGTTTATACTTACATAGAACAGTCTTGGAGCCTTGGGTGTTGTCAGGTTTATTTTAGGTTTTGCCATCCTTATTACACAACATACAATACACAGAGAAACTGTTTCTCAGTATAAATACTAAAGAAGGTTAGTAAGGAAACTAACTTGCCATTTGATAACCTGTGCAAAGATATTTAAGTTTTGCTTATGCAAAATAGTTTCTGCAGCCCTTTATCTTATGGCACTCGGGTAGGACTTGGGAAAGACATTTTAGCATATGGTAATTGGATTTTTTTTTTTTTATTCAAGGCAAAACAGTAACATAAGGAACTAGCCTGCATTTTCACCAGGGCTAGGTAATTGCAGCTTAGGAGATGCTGCGAGGGGATAAAATAGAAAAAAACCCAGCAGAGGATGTGTAGAAAATGGTCTTCTTTCATTGCTCCTTCATTCTGGTGCTGTTCTGGGTGAAGTGCTCAGCCCCTTTTGAAGATTCTCTTGGATTCGACTCCTTCATATATATAGGTCTGTTAAGAAATGAAGAAGAAAAATCAGTGGCTGGTATTGCAAAGTTCCCTTTCACAGATGCTGTTGAGAAGGGGTCAGTAATAAAGGAATGAACTGTGAGGGGTGGCTGTGCAGGCTCTGGGGAGAGGAACATAAGGAAAGCAGCCTGTTGTCAACAGGCATAAATTCTCTGTGCAAATGTCTGAACCACCATGGGGCAGCTTTTGGGGTCTCAGGAAAAACCCAAAGGACACTTGGAAAAGGGCCTTTAGCCACAACACATCTATACAGTGTATATTTACTTATCTGTCTGTCTCCTGTACAGAACTTGTATACAGGCTTCAGAATGCATGGATAAGATGCAGTTTGCATGTGGAGGAAACATAAAAATCACAGGTTGTGAGTTTTATTGTAAAGTGTTAAATTTTGGTAGGTGACTGGAGGATTTTAGATAAAGATAAATGAAGTTATTTGGCTTTGATGAAATATTCCTACTTTCAGAGCAGCTTTTACATTTTTTTCACTTCATTCTGTTGTAAAGTTGTGTAAGTAACTGCTTAACTCACCTGAACAAGTTCATCACCTACAATTTCTCTGTATGCTTTGAGTACTTTTCCATTGTCTTTTCTGGTAAATGTGCCCACAAGTTTATTTCCTTCCAGGTTCCAATTTCCCTATAATGGGAAAAAAAACCCAAATATTTTGCAACAGTTCTGACACTGATTTGATTTAAAGGCTGCAGAATGCTTTCAAAGATAAAACTAAAACAGTGTAATAATGTTTTTATAGAAAGGCTGTAAAAATGAAATTTTAATAAAACCATTAGTTCATTTAATTGCATAACAGTCAAGCTAGATACTTTTTAGTGGCCAGTACACCTTATTTTAATTAATTGTATCAACAAAGGTAGTTTCCTGTAAATACCCACTCTGTACTCTAGGTGGTGGACTTGAGCATTGGAATAAGTAAAATTACAATCACCTGGATTTCATCGCATGAAAATTGCCACTTGCTCCGCGTTTTTGGGCTCTCTGTGGAACCCTGAGTTCCATAGGTGAACCATTACCAGTTAAGACTACCTTGTGCTTTTGTATATAAGCTGCAAGCATTCCTGAACAATCACTCTTGCAAAGTAACATTTAAATTTAACACTAGGAAGACAAGTAATTTATCTTGAAACTGTATTCATGAAGGTATTATCATATAAAAAATATAAAGTTGTATAGGAAGACTCTTACCTTCATTTCAGTCCCATCAGCCAGGCTGTAGTCAAAATCGGCTCCCAGGGTGAATTCCAGCTCTATGGTACGGAAGTTACTGGCTTCTTTGACAGTAAATTTGTTCCCATCTTGCTGGATAGTGATCTTCAGGTTGTCATGGGCGCCCAGCTTCCTCTTCATCATGTTAACACCTGGCAAAATCAATTAACATCCATCGGAAAAGAAACACCCAAACCCCTTGAGGATCATATTTATCGCTTTTTAGTGACTTTCACGTGGTCCAAGAGAGTTTATTCCAGCATTCTGACCCAATTTTTTGTTCTTTTTCTCTTTTTATTGAGGCCATATTCACCAGTACACATATAATACAAACCACTGTCTAACTCGGGTGGTTATGTTTATATCCATATAATGCACAGTCTGTGCAAACTTAAAGTAAGTATCAGGATGTTAGAATTACTTGAGTTGTGTTTCTATAAAATTGAAGAATGATGATTTCCTCCCTGGGTAATTTTTCAAATAGTTTAATGTTATCAAAATAATATTCCTGCTATAGAATTCTCCTTATAGTTTATAATGCAAATTCTCTGAGCCTTTTCCTCAAATGTGGACTTAGGGATTCTTTTTTTTCTGCTGAAATAAAGCTGGAATTAATTGAAGTGCTCAAGATTAATATAACATAATCAGAACATTTCTCAGCACCTTTTATCCTCCCCCCCCCATGAAATATTTTGAAAGTCAATGCAGTACACTGTGCAAGGGCAGAGCAAATAGTGAAAGGACAGGCTGTCCCAAAGGTAGTTCAGAGGCAGCTCGAGTTTGTATTCAGCTGGAGTGGCATTTTTCCTGCAGAAGGCATTGGAAAAGCGAGACTCACCCAGCGCCTCCATGAACTTCTCATAGTTTTCATTTCTGTCTATTTTCCAAGTGCCGTCGAAGGCCATGGCTGTGTCTGTAGCAGCTGCTCTGAGGTGATGTGTCTTTGCCAAGGGAATTTATGTGCTGCCTTATCTGGAGAGCAATTTACAGGATGATGTGGCTGAGTAAAGCTCAACTGATGCACTGATCTTTGCAAGGAGAACTTTAGTTTAATCAAATTTCCAGTCCTGACAACACTGCTTGCTGAATCTCTCTCTTATTGCCCCCAGATCATGGCAGTATCTTTATTGCTCATCTTAATAAAAAATTGCTAATCCATTCATTCTATCCACCATGCATAGTAAAAATCAGACATCTAGTGAAAGCAGTAATTAAAATAAGAGCATTTCTTGATATTTTCTATCTCTATTGTATCTTCATGCTTTTGTGAGAGCCTTTATGCAACTGGAGAAAATACTATTTACCCAACAAACCAAACACAAATGTCTACTTTGTCCATTATAATTTGGTAGATGTCTGTTCTGCTCAACATCATAAGCAAAGGGCAGATGATTCACTGAATGTCTGCAGTTGTTTCAAAAAAACAGTCCTCTTGTTTCCTATCTAATGCTGAACTATGAAAATTGGGATGATGTTCTGTATTCACGGGCTCACTCTTTAACATGCAGTTTAAATTCTGAGCAGCTTCTACAAATTTTCTTCACTGCAACACATCAGTGTGTATCTGACACATTCCTACAACAGAAAAAGAGGTGCAGCTGAGTGAATTTACCCGATGTGGTTGGTTTCTCTGATTCCATAATTTTGCCTGTTCAAGGAGAATGCAGAACATGAGTCTTTCCTGACTTAGCTGCTTCTTCGCCCGCTCCCCTTCCCCTCTAATTGGTGCCACTTCAAACTGAGCAAAACTATTGCCCCAGCTTTTGCCTTTGCCCAGTTCAGGGTTATAGTTATTCTGTTCCCAGGGATGCCATCAGCTTTGTTCTGTGTCACCTTCAAAATGTAAATGTGAATCCCAATTGGTCAGCGTGCATTTAACAACAACAGTTAGGTCTCAGTATGTGGTTTTTACATTTACTTTCTTTCCACGATTTCTTGCAGTTTTCTATCACCTGAATAACTCTGTGTCTCAAAAAATGTCATAGCCCATGCCCAGACCTGAGCTATTCACAGGTGTCCATCTTACCCTTCAGCCAGCTCAGGAAATGGGCAAACTGAGTTTCTACTTAGAGCTAAATTGTCTTTTTGTTGCACTGGCTCGTATCTTGACCTTTGTAGTTATGACTGTCAGTCTGTGTTATCTGTTGAGTATCTATACATAAACAAAAACACCTGGTGCCTAGTTATAGTTCATCCAATTTATTGTTACATAACAAAATTGGTAACTCTCTTTAGTCTTTGCAGAGGTTCTTTCCGATGCTGATGTGCTGCAGCTTCTGCTGTATCCAGTAGAAAACTGAGGCCTGAAATAATGTGAATTACTCACATCATTTGAGGCATCTGTATCTGTAAAATCCAACAACTAGGAAGTGACCTTTTATTTTGAGCATTTCAAGAAAGCTTTTTTTAGGTGTGTTCTGCATTCTCCCCGAGAACCTGCTCTTTCATTTAATTTAAGAAATTCTAAGGTATCTGAAGTTAGTGTTTATATATTTAAACAAGGTTAATGCTACCAATTAATTTCCACATTTGATTCCAGCCTGTCTGCTTAACCTCTGAAAAGGTAACTCAGAGTAGTGACATTCTGCAGGTTAAGTATAATTTCTACACCAAACTTACTCCAGCAGCTTTTCTGAACCTTAAAAAGGAGGGAGGTGGTTGTGGAGCAAGTCTTCAACTATCAGGAAGATTCTCAGATGTGCTTTTCCAATCAGTTATCTGACAATTTGTTGTGCTCCCCCTTGTGATTCTTTAGTGTCTCTCAGAAGTCAGGCCAACTCCAAACCTTTTCACCATGGGAGCAGCGAG
Source organism: Lepidothrix coronata (assembly GCF_001604755.1). Taxonomy (NCBI): domain Eukaryota; kingdom Metazoa; phylum Chordata; class Aves; order Passeriformes; family Pipridae; genus Lepidothrix; species Lepidothrix coronata. The sequence continues at coordinate 1,965,776 of NW_016690296.1, forward strand.
TAGCTGGGTCCTGAATTTCCCATCTAAGCTTGTTGTTCCATTCCTGTCCCAGTTTCCCCTTCCTTGACATTTTTTTCACTGGGCATGAGTCCCTCGGGTCCTGTTCAGATCAGCCCCACAGATCTGTCAGTTAAGTAAGAACCACAGGTGGTCAATATTTATGAGTTTGATGGTTGGTGTAGTGCTGACAGCACAAAGAACTGTTTTTCTCTGAGGTCTGGTGGAATGTCACTGCTACAACAAGGGACTGTCTTTAATCTCTCACAATTTACATGAGTTGCTTGGGACTGTTAATGCACTAAAATATGCAAAATCTGACTTAATTTTTTTTACATGTACTGGAATCATATGATATATATTTCGCTCAGAGTACTTTTGTGTTCCTATAATAGCTGGTTTTCCCTTTAAAGTGTTTCTATAGATTTTTTTTTTTAGTCTGAATATTCCACAACTCTTTCCCTTCTTCTCTCTACCTCTTCCTTGTGTGATTTTTCAGAACTACAAGTTTTACTTAGATGGTGTCTTGAAATCTTTATTTTTTAGTATTACTGGATCCAGGAAAGTCTTGAAAGCTAAGGGTCTATTCTTGGCTTTGTGGCTTTCTGCAGCGTGCCAGCTTCAGAACACTGAAAATGGGCAAACATTAACTTTGAAGTTTGATCTTTAAGTGATGTGGATGGGAATAAATTATTAACTTAAATGGTCGTGCCAATCTCATCGTGCCGATCTGCGACTATCACAGCAAGCTGTATTGTGATGGTAATTAACAATGAGGTTCCAAAGATCAGGGTGACAAAAAGGCTTTTGCAGTGGGTTATGCTTATCTATCCTCTTTGTTGTTTCGTGGTTTGCACTGGAGTTGTTCCTGCCTGAAATTAGCTGGGACAATAGAACTCAGCTTTACCATGGAGTGATTAAGGCTTGATGCCAGCCTAAACATAATATGCATCTGAAAATATTAATATATACAGTGTTATGTAATGAAAGAGAGATTAATCCCTGGTAAAACTATGCAGATTGCTTTGGCAGTACTTCTATGTGTTTTCTACTGAATGATTCTTCAGTATGTCTTGGGATGGATTACAAAGATGGCTGGGCACTTAAACCATTTAAGTGCCCCTGGCTCCCTTATTGTGAAGTTTTACTAAGCGTTTTAAAAACCACAGTACTCCATTTTATATCAATATGGTGAACAGATAATTCCATGCCAGCAAAGGCAGCTTCAGCATAACTCTGGGCGGCCTGGCAACGGGGAGCTTGGTGGAGCCTAACTAATGCCATCTCTTGGATACATCATTTCAAAGTACATATTGTGGCTGAGTGTTGTACTGCAGCAGGATTGGATTGGTTTGGATAGATATTGTCCTACTCCAGCTGCCTCTTTGCTAAATTTCTGGTTTTGTTTTGGCTCAAGGAGAATCTCATGGATGCTACTACCATGCAATCTGTTCAACACGAGGATTCAACATTGGAAGATTACTTAGAAATTTCCAGTGAGTACAGATCCATTTGTCTGATTAGTTAGTGCTGAGTCTTAAAACTTACTCTTAAGTGACTGCATGCACCCCTTCTTCATTTCTGTGTAATGGCTCTGATCTGTAAAGTGCTGCATGGTTTTGAGAGCTGCTTATTGAGAGAACTGAAGTGCATGAGCTAATAAGCTCCAGGTTAAAAAAAATCTAGAAGCAAAATTTAGGATTTTCTTAAAGCAGTAACAACCCTGGTATTTACTTCATCCAATTACTGCGTGTTAAAATGAATCCTATGGTTACCTAAAATAGTAGAGTCTGGTCTTGTTTCAATGCAAAGAGGGTGACAGTGAACAATGGCCAATGAAAATAAGTGTGCTTCTCTAGGAAAGGTTATATGAATCTCTGAGTATTAGTGCCATTTGTCACTTGCCACATAGAGACTGATATCCCAGTTGTCCTTAGGGCTTTGTGTCGGGCTTATCTAGGGTATTGAAATCTATACCTGAATACTCTTTTCCTGTATTCTCCAGTTTCTTTTTGTTCAGAATGTGGAATGTGATCAAAGGGTGGGAGTGAGTTATCGTCCAATGAACTAACTGTGTACAGTATTGGAAGTCTGCATCAGTCATTTCAGTTTCTCCAAAATCTGAACTGCACTTTTAGCTCGTTTCAACATAGCTTTTTGCTTATTGTACACTTTTGCTCTTGGTTATGATATAGCTCCAAACTCCACCGGAGATTATTGTGATTATTTGGATTAGTGACTTGAATCTGATCTTATCTGAAAAAAACAGTGAGTTTCAGAGTTCTTCTGAGCTCAGCATAAAAGCAAGAGAGAACCCTATATGGCTCAGATATTTAAATATTTGTATATGCAAAAGGAAAAGATGGTTTCTGATAAAACATTCTTTTCTTTGTGTCTCACATAAGAGCAGAACAGACATTCATATCTTGGTTCTCTTTCTAGCACAGAAATGGACTTTCTATGTGACCTTGATCAAATTCCCCCTCTACTTATCTGTAAAATGTACTTTCCTTCCATTAAGCAGCTGTATATACCATAAAATAAATTGCCAGTGACTTGATTAACTAGTACAGTGAAAGGATTCTGAATGCCTATATGTGAATGTATCATGTAAACTAGTGGTATGTTTTAACCATGGGCTTTACTTTTTTTGGTGCTGTTAAACAAAAGAAACCCGTGTATAGATTTTCAGCCATTACAAAGCACTGGGTGGGCAGTGCTTTGGCCTAAAAATTATTTCCTAAAAATCGTAAAGGGTGGGATTTCATAGGAATCTGAAATGCGTGTCAGCAATAGCTGTCACCACTCTTACTAAAAATATGGCTGGAGGAAAGAGCCATTGTCTTTTTACATTTCTTAAAAAGGCATCACTGTTGTGCAAGATGTGAAAGACTGAGTGTAAAATTCTTTCACGTCTTCACTAAAAATGCCCTTGTTCAAGGTTAGATTCTGGGTAAGAAATGTATTGCAGTACTCACTCCTGCTGAAAACTGTGCCACTGCTCAGAGGTGAATTCGAACATTCAGCAGGCCAGAAGGACTGAGCAGGAGCACGACTAGGTTGGGAGGGGGCTGGAAAGGCTGCAATCCCAGCAGCAAATGGATGCCTGATGTATGGAGATATACATAGGCAGTTGTGCAGTTGCACTCATAAATTGCAGTTGGTTCGAGCAAACAGTGCTTGTGTTTTGTGCTCAGCTAAATCTGGCCCTTCATAAGTTTTTCAATGAGCCTGCTGTTTGTCAGGGATGGACATACTTCTTGGTTTTGCCTAGAGCTAAAAAAAGTTAAGCCAGAAGTGTTGCTGTGCAGGACCTAATAGGCAAAGAGCAGGAATTGCCAAGAAGCCCACTGGTCCAGAATTCCTTCTGGGATCAGCAGTTTGCACATGATGAGGCTTCTGCTGTCAAAAATAATTTTGTCACAGTTTTGTTGGAAGTCACTGGGTTGAGTATTTCCATGCTATCCCAGGAACTGATAGCTGGGAGGGCAGAGGATGAGGATACATCTGTGTAACTGTTGCATTTGCTGGTTCTGCTTATCTAATAAATAAACTGGTTTCTGACAGCTCCCAGTAAGTGCAGCTCCAGTGCTCTCTAGTGGTTAGTAGCAGTTAATTATTTTTTGCTGGTTTTAAACCAGAACTATGTTACCACTGGCTGATCTCAGTGCTACTTAAAAGTATCTTGATATTAATAGTGACATTTTTCTCTTCAGGATTTCTGGGACCTAGGAAAGTTGTTATAAAATATACATTTACAAGAAGCAATTATTTGAATCAGGGAACAATGAGATGTTGAAAATTCAACCTCAATAATATTAAGTAACAAACAGTAAAATTTGACATCATCCTTTTTATTTTAAAAAGCATGAAAACAGTACAAAGAGAAGAATGAGGAGATAACTAATAAGCAGCAGTCTGACCATAGAAAATATCCTGACTCTGTATTCTCTGTCAGCTGTACAGTAAGTAGGGATAATGATTCTTTAAAGTAATGTAACCAGCTTTACTCTAAGTCATAGGACAGAAGCAAGAAAGAACACATAGCATTCAGAAGACTTTAATACTGCTTACAGGCAAAACATAATATACAGAGAAACCCCTCAACCTAGTACAAAAATACCGTGCCCAGAAACTATATATTTGTTCAAACTTTTTTCAAAGATAAAAGAATACAAGTGGACACACTCAGTGATTGGTGACTGTGACTAAGATTTTTATTAAACCATAATAGGAATGTATATTAAAACTATTTACAGTGCATTTCACACTACATTCTTTAAGAGACACATGCAGGTGTCCCCCATGTGAATACAGAGAGGGCTCAAATTCTAACTTCAGTTCCATCTGTAAGGTACCTCAGGCATCAGCAGGAAGAGCTGAACACAGCAAAGAGCAGGTGAGGCAGGTGTTGCCAAGGTAAGAGTTTGGTCCCTCCTTGAAGGTAAAAAAGGTGGATTCGACCATTCTTTCACTTTCTATACAGCTCAATCCAACTCCCACTGAGGTAAGTGGGAATCTGTGTGACTGACTTTAAACAGGCATCAGAGCATGCTTTAGACCCTGGCATGACCAGCTCATGCTGTGAAAATAAGTGAAAACTGGCTATTCTACAGCATTGTCACATAAATACACATTTACAAACAGTGGTACTTAGATCTGAGTTTCTCTATGGAAACAAACGTCTTTATGTGGAAAATAAACTTTCCCATGCAACTTCCATCCATCTAGCAGTGACAAAGATAAAATATCCTGCTGGCACTGTTTGCTGTATTTAACAAGTGTCACTAATCACCAGGCCAGATTCTGAGAGGTTTCTTCTTCCTGTCAAAGTCCAAACTAAAAAGTCCAGCTTTCATTATTTACCATACTCTGGCCGAACTCATTCTTTTATTCAAGCTCCAATGTTCAAGTTTGTCTTTCAAATTAGTGCAAGTCCCTGAAGAAGTGCAGCAGGGAACTGTGAAATAAAGCTGAAACCTTGTGGAATGTGGAATCAAAGTGATTTGACATGAAGAGAAAAACCCACAGCATCACAGAGACAAGACTCCAAACTAAAGCCAATATATATATTTGCCCGAAATACCAGATCTTTATAAAACCTTTAAAAAATGTATGAATTTAATATCAGTGAGGCTTCTTTTTTTCCATAAGAACTCTCTGCTGTCTTCCTATGGAGAACTGCAAGGGACACCAACCAGATAACTCAGGCAACATCCCCGAATTTTATGGGACTAGGTCTGACTCTTCGTAAGTTTTCTGTGCAATGCATTGGAAAATTAGTTACCTGGGGATTTTGAGAAATCTAATTCATCTAAATGAATTAGACAGAGTTCTGATTTTGTCAGTTCATGCCACTGCCAAGTAAAATGCTTTGGATTGGAGGTGAAAAGTTTATCTTTACACGAATGAGAGTGGTACATAAAATCAGGCTTCAGTCCTCTCTTGGAAGGAGAGATCAGCTGATCATCAGTGGAATAGGTTGTTTACTTTTCTCACTAGCTCACTTGAAGATAAGAGAGTAATCTGCTCTTAACTTTAAGCTGCTAATTAACAATTAACACCATCTCCAAATTCAACATCACATTATTTTCCTCCCCTTTCTTTAATTTTGTGAGATAATAGAAAACCTAGATGTTCTACAGCTGATATTGGATGTGGGACTAACTTATTGGAAAAGAAGTTCTACCTACAGCTTAAGAACCTAGTTATTATTTTTAATTAGAAGAGGGAGGTTTAATCAGTAATTTTGTGTGTGTTTATACATATGACAAGTAATTTTTTTGAGAAGGAGAAAAAAAAAAACCAGAAAGAAAAGTGTACTTTAAACATTAAACTGTGCTGTGGAGTGAGTCTAAAAGAAAATATGTCCATATCTGAGATCAAGTAGGATACTAACTTAGATGCCTTCATTGAGACATTGGTGGGACAAATTCTGTACTTGAAGATTGAAATATCGAATTTGACAATGGCTTTAATAAACTTTAGTCTGAACTGACCCAGGGAAAAACTCCACTTCAGCTGGTTTCTTGTGTAATCCCCGCTGATTGTTTTAGCTAGACAGTACAAATTGGGGAGAAAATGTTTGAGACCTGACTAAAATCACTAGAAACACAACTCATGATGAAATGAAGGGCAGCTTGTGGCTGTAATCCACTAGCTGGGTTTGAAAATGTTGAATTTTAAAGGCAGTGAACTCCAAGCAGGAAACAGGCTGGCTTTTTTTTCCCCCCATATTGTCCCACATCTCCATTATGAAAGGAATGAGCAGTTTCTGCAAATGCTTCACACAAAGCTGACACAGAACCAGCACACTCTGACTTTGCCTTCAGGCAGAATTAAACACTATTTAAAAACGTTGCTCATGCTCTGAAATTTCAGGAACTACAGCAGTCTATGCTTTTATGGTTCTTAAACCAGTAGTTTAAAGGCTTTGGTTTTGTAGAAATACATACAGATACAGGTGTATTATGATAAATAAATGGTTTATTTACTAGGAACTGTATTTATACCTAAGTTCCAATCTCTGTAGTGGAAGAGATTCCGTGGGATAAATGTGTACAGATATGTAATTAAATATATGCACATACTCTATAACTGTCCATTGTAAGTGAACCTTTAAAAAATGTAATGTCATGCCCTTTTTTTCAAGTCAAAGGTATGAATCCATCACTCTTCTGTAGCAGTTATAAATTTAGTTATAATAAAGCTTTGCTGGACACACAATATAGCAAAGAAATACTGGGATATTAATGTAAAAGATGCTCAGTCACTACACTGTAATATTATCATAGTTATCTGCTGTGTTGTCACCATGAATTACCAGTCTCAACCATAATAGCAAGAATACACCTTTATATACATATAATTTATTCATATTTATATTAAATACGTATCTCATCAGTTAGTGTAATAATTATATTTCAGTATCTCAAGCACTCAAGGAGAAGACTATACAAGGACTATGCAAATCCTGAAGCAAAGTTTCCTATTCATCAAAAAGTACCTAAAAACTTTTGTTGGGGTGGGCAGGCTGCTGTCGTTTGCATATAAATACACATATGGAGCACTGCATAACAGTGGTCCTGGAATTCTGAATTATTATTGAAATCATATTTTTTTTTTTTTTTTTTTTAAATCTGTGTGAAGGAAATCAGGAGAAATACTTTTCTAGAAAAATGTTTTCAAATTCAGCTGCAATAATACATTATCGGTGCTCTTTAGAGAAGTCTGAGATGGGATTTAATCAGTGACAAATAATTTAGGTTGGCAGAAGTGCTGCTGAATGTCAGAATACCTTATTCTACGTTAAAAAAAAAATTAACTACGAAACTCAGTATCCTCAGACATTTTGAAACATTTGCTTTATATTTTCTTAGCTTCTGGTATAAATTATCTAAATGAAGAAATTGATAAAAAGGGGGGATTTTCACTTCTTTCTGACCAGCTCTTACAAGGGGAGGGGTTGATAATTCATTGCAGTTTCCAACTAGAATGTTCTGGATGATTGTGATAGAAATAAATGCCCATACTTCAAAGTACAATCCTAAGTGTGTTACTTTTGCCCAACACAATTGCTGATTTTAACCAGAGAATCATTATTACACATTAAAACCCCACACCATTCTGTGTGTGTCTGTGCAGCCAAAGTTACAGGTACTGCTGATCCATTTTAGACTGCTGACATTCATCTCCTGATCCTGTCTACACGAGGAATAGTACTCTCTTTGTTTTACTCTTTTGGGATCTCTCTCGTGTGCATATTTTCTTTAATTGGTCCCCAATTCACAACCATTTTTATTAATCATCTTCTTTTAAATAAAATACCAATGTTGGGGTTTTTGCTAGTGCAAGTTAATTGATTTCTTACTTTTCAGAACATTAATGCCTCATATACAAATGGCAAATCCCTGTAGCATTCTTGGCTATTTTTGCTTTTGGTACTCTTTTTTTTTCTAATTTTTTTAAGACGCTGTGATTAATCGTTGTTAACTAATGCTAAAAATGATTTTTAAGAGATGTTAACATAAAACTTCCTTCCAAGTGGTCATAGCCATTTCATAGCAACACTGGCCTAAAGAATCAGTCATGGATAGTCACCAGGATTGTGCCATTCCTGCATCTTTCTGTCTCAGATTGTCACCTCTTGCTCTTGCAGTCACGTTCTCTTCTGCCCGTGATCCCCTCTGTCGGTTGGATGATGTTAAAATCAACTTCCAAACGAAGTTAAAACCAGCAGATGAAAATGATCCTCTTCAGTTTCCATTTCTCTCTGTGCTTCTGGCAGCTTTCTATGGGAGCCATCCTTCCATCATCCTTCCATGGCAGCCTGTCAGTTATGCTGGGACATTTCAGCAGTCTTCGAGCAGTTTCCATTATTCATGGATAATTGTGACACTTCCACCACAAAACTCCTAAGACCCTCATTGCCTAGTATTTCACAAGGGTCTTAAAAATTTCTTCAAATATAATAAGACATTTGCTCAGACATCCATTTGATATGAAAAAAAAAACACCAAAATTGAACTACTGGGTGCATAAATTCTGAGGCTTTTCACCTCAGAGCCCAGTTCTGTCTTCTGAAGGAGGTCAGCATAGTATATGCTGGATTAGGCTCCCCAGAGCGAGTCCCAGTCTTCCCTCTGAGCCTCTGGGAAGAGAACAGGCGAGACTGCTCATGACTTTTATAACATCACACAGCAAGACTGGGAGAGGGAAAAGAAAAAGGTGCGAAATGCAGTAGTCTGTAAGATACTGGCCACAACATGATCACCAAACAACTATATACATCTGGAAAGTCAGGGGCTCTCGGGCACAGTCGAGTCACTGCACTAGTACCTTCTGCTGGAGCAGGGGGGCAAAAACCACCCTTGCAGGTCTTTTTCCATCTCAATCAGATGTAATGAAAGACACATACTATCTCTTGGCATACACACGGTCATGCTATATCTTGGAACGTGGAAAGATAATACAGCAGTGGCAAAACATAAGCCAGATTCATACAGTGTTCAGCAAAATGCAGTACTCCCCTATTACTATGTCTTCTATGTGAACTTAAGCTTGTGGTTGTTAAATCGGCATCTCAGTTCCGTTTGCCTTGGTTGCTCTCTCCATTAATCAGGTTCTTCTCTTGCTGTTCAGCTAAGGCTTGCCATTTCTGCCTGTTCTTTTTACAGCCATCCAGTAAAGGGGAGCAGGCCTCTGACACATGTGTTAGGGCCTGAAATAGATTAAGAACACGTAAAACAGATTGCATTTAATTTTTAATTGAAAATGAAGAGAACGAAACACATTTCTCGTATTTTTTCAGATTTCTGAACTCCGAGGATCGACTTGTAGATCATTCAGTTGAACTGCACTGGTTACTCAGCTAACACACGCCACAAAGCTTCAGTTCACTGGGATCTGACCTACTCTGAATAACACGGTAAGTCACATTCTTGCAGTGCTGGATTGAGAACTCATTTCTGTTTGCACTGTGTGTCAAATTCCTTCTGACTGGATGAAAGCTACGAAAGCAGTGAAAAGGCTGCCACTGCAAACCTGTTAATTGTTTGCTTTTATTGCGTTAGAACACTGGAGCGTGAACCCTGTGCTTGTTCATCTTAAAAGTAACACTGAAGTTTTGTGTATGTTTTATCATTTATTACTCCTTAAAAAAAACCCAAAATCTGTGTAAGCAAGTAATACCCCTTACTTGTACTCCAGTAAAAATAAACTCAAACCACAGCCCTTTCCTTGGATTTAGCATAGTCTTTTGGGTTTGTCACTACCTCAAAGGCTCCCCATCCTCTTCAGTGCTCTCTGCCCCTGCAGGTAAGTCACTCTCACTTCTCTGTCAGCTTAGGACACGAGCCTAGATAAAGTCCCAGACACTGTCAGCCTGCTCTATGCTGTTCCAGCTCAGGGGAGGCTTTAAAACAAGGTGACAAATAAAAGTGAGACACTGAAAGCTGAATCATAATTGAAAAGACCAGGAAAAAAAAAAAAAAAAGGTAAAACTCTCTCCTAATAAGAAAAACTGTAGAAGTTCAGGAACTGTGGGCCTTCAAACCTGCTCAGGTGTTCTGTTCAAGGAGTTTTCTGTTTGTACAGTCTGTACCTTTGCCACCTCCACCTACCTCCACCTCAGGCTCCCCGGCAAAGGCTGCCTTATTTTCCTGACAAACAATTTCTACAGCACAAAAACATCTGACTTTCAGGGACAGTAGGTGGTAGCTCCCACTCCTTCCCCTATCCTTGTTTCCTTCCAATTAGTGGATGTGGATTCTTTTTAGAAAATTTTATTGTTTAAGAGAGAAAAATGCAAGTAGTCACCTTCTTGCTCCCACTGGAAGATTGTTACGAGTTAGGCTATGTGTTCTTCACCTCAGTCCCTGTAAAATGCTTTCTACAGTCCCAATGAACAGACTTTCACTCTAAGGCTTTACTGTTTTAAAAAATAAATCAAAAATCATTATGCTGTGTTTCACGCTGTATTTGACCAAGCAGCTTTTCACACAGTTTGTGACCAGGACAAAAAACCATTTCAATGAATTCTCTCATGCACTGCTTTTGTGTGAGATGAAAGAAAAAAAATGGGATGGGAAAAGTTAAACTTGGGTAAGTTTAACAAACATAGCATATCACCTTTTGTATGAAGAATTCTGAATTGCTTAAAACTCTTAAACAACATTTCTATCAATGCACTACCTGGATACCATTAGTTTTGTGAGTTTCCCTGATGATCACAGCAGCTCACTGGAGCTGCTGGAATCCAGAATATAACCCAGGGATATAACACCAGTTGCACAGAGCACAGCAATTACCACTAGGTTTAATAAAATGATAACAAATTACATTAATCAGACAAATATACCACTAATTATAAATACTAAAATAATAATTTCTTCAACTGAATAATGAACAATATGTAATAAATAATAAAATATTTTTACCTCAGTGCCTAGTTTTTTATTTGATTGTTATTCTAATTTTAAATCTGTGTCTACTAGTGAGCAGTTCTGGTTTTAGGTATTTGCAGTTCTTTCTTAGGCACCGTACCTCATACAGCTGCAAACAAACAGCATCTATGAATCCAACCTGCATGCTGGGAATTTTGTTTTTCTTCTCTCTGTTCATTAGATCCTGTAGGTAAGAAGTAAACAAGCTCTGTGTTTAAATGCATTAAATAAAAAACCCAACCAAAACCAAGGAGACAGGCTGCAATTAAAAAGCAGCACCTTAAACAGCACAGCAAGCTCAGCCCAGTGGGGTATCAGTAGAAGTGTTACAATGCAGGTAATTTGACTGCATGACTTCCCTTAGGAGATTTGCTTTGGATTAACAGAGCCCAAATAACTAGAAACACAGGCAAACTTACTGGGTTTGGATAGGCTGCAAATAGGTACCAATTCAGGAATGTATTTCCTAGACAATTTAGTAATACTGATTTGAAAGAAACAATAGTCTGTTGTTCTGGTTCAGAACACACTGCTGGTGTCTGAGAACCACAGAAAAGAAGACAGGGAAAGAATTTATCCTATATTCTGGTCAGTGGGAGAAACTGTGGATTTTGAAGTGCTATTTCCAGAAGCCATTCTGCAAGAGGTGATTCTGCCACTTACTGTTGGTTCTATGTTGAGTTCCTTCCGCTCTTTATCTCCTTGATCAAAGAACTCAGTAGCTACAAGCTCAGCAATCTGTAAGAGATTTCACACATTGAGAGCTCTAATGTGGATATATCAAATTGGGGACCCCCCCCAATGAGACTCCAGCTCTGCATTCCACCACTGCCTTTGCAGTAAGGGTTGGATGGAGGAAGCAGAAGCTGTTACGCAGTTTGTATTTAGTAAATCTTAAAAATGAAGCACATACCCGTTGCTGGACTGGCCATGGTTTGGTTATGGCTGATAAATCACAAGCAGTCATCAGCATGGCTCTGTAGAACAAACAGAGAGAAATGTATGAGCTACTGTATGGTGAAATGCATGGAGACACCAAGGCAAGTGATCAGTAAAACACAATTTCAGGGAAGATCCAAGTCAGAAAAGCAACTGAAATTAAAGCAGAGTTATAAATGTAGCCCAGGCCTGATGCTGTGGTAGATGTCTCGATTCTTAGTCTTCTTTTTTCTTCATTGCCAGTAAGGAATCAGCGTCAAACCAAACTGCCTGTCCTGATTCTTCAGTTACAGGTTTCAGAAATTCACTATTTAAGCATAAAGTATCAAGAGCAAAACAGCATGGTTCCTAGACAGGGACCCTACACTCTTTAGGAAGAACAAAAATGCTCACGTAACTTCATATGATACTTAGTAAAGTTTATTCCAGAGGTTGCAGACTTAGCAGTTCAGGCCCAGGGAGTTGTGCAGTGCCTATATGACAGTGCCAGTTGTACAGGCCCAGAGTGCACAGACCTGCTCACAGTAACATGGCATGGGAAATGGGTACCTAATAGTATCAGCTGACTTCTTAATCATTCTGCTTTTACTTACAAAAATAGCTCCTTCTGTGTGGGGTCTTCCCAATTAAACTGCTTCTTCCTTAGAAGTTCGAAAAATTCTCCTCTCCTCCTTTAAAAGAAGTTAAAAGATTTTGCAGCGTGATGACATGATCCAAAGATCCAAACATCCAGCCAAACTTTCCTCTGACTTACTTTATGTACAGTGCTAGGTCTGTGGCAAGAATGGCTTGTTTTATCATTTTCAGTGTAGCCTTGTATTCTTCAATGGAAAGGTTGCTGAGAATCTGATTTCCCTTCAGAAAAAAAGCCAAAAAGCAGGGTTATCAGCAAAATGGGCAGCAGTACACCAGTTTGCTAAAATGTCTCTTAAGCTACTAAATCATTTTGAGTTGCTAGCTGATGTCATTCTTTTACCCTGCTTCCTTTTGCAGATTCCCCAATTTAAAAATAAAAATTCCAGTCTTCTTGAGTAATGGCAGAAAGCTGCACAGCAACAGCATCAAGATTGACTATTAAAAATGAAACTGTAAACAGAGCAACATCCAAGCTCTCAAGTCCATTTCATTCATCAAAATTAAATTTGCCACGAGCTCCACCAAAGCATTTTTCTTTCCTCTTCCTCCCCCTCCCCGAAGCAGAGGAACTGTGACAGATCCCAGTACCTGTCTATGCACCTCTAGTAAATAAAAATATTTTTCTTTTGTTTTTTTTTTGAAGCAGCATAAATAACAAGCTGTTAGACAGAAATAAAAGCTCAGCAGCCTCCTGTTAAACCAAAGCTGGTGAAATGGCAACTTGCCTCCCCTTTTTTCCCATATTTGCCCATCTGAATAGGAAGCAATCATTACAATACAAAGGATGCCAGAAGTACTATACCTGTGGTGTGAAAGGAGCAGTGCTTTGAAATGATTGTGCACACTGAATAACTGGGCTTCAGAATTAGTTTAATACCATGAAACAAGAAGAATGTAATTTTATTTGCATATTTACTTAACTTAGGTTTGGCTTCACTTTGGAATGTCAACATTAGCAGTGTTTGGTTTGGTCTCATCAGGGCTGCTTTGTGTATGTGTAGGCTGGAATGTTTTTTGGAATGAGAGCAAGGACTTGGGTTTGTTTGGTGGTTCGTAAGAGGTCATGAAATGGCAACAAAGCCTTTTGTTTCCCTTGGTCCAAGGAAGCAGGTACCCGAAAGGATATTAGCAAGGCTTCCCTTATCAGGCAACACTTGGAAAGGTTTGGTGGCGCTCAGCAGTGGAACTGGGATTTCGAAGCTGCTGCATTTGCTTTCTTTACCCAAAAAGGAATAAAGAGCACTTGAGAATGTATAAGGGTGGGATTCTATCCAGAAGCTAAAAATAGAAAGTAGAACAGTTTCCTTCAGCATACAGAAGAATGTGGCACTCACTGGGCTATTCAGGATCATAAGGCATTGATCAAAATGATGATGCTCCATGATTGAGTGGCAGTACAGCTGGGCCAGCGGATGTTCGCTTCTGAGGAGTAAAAAGACCCATTAGATGGAGAAATCAAATTAAACATCCAGAAATAACTTCCCTTTTAATGTCCTCTTCACAGGAGCGTGGATAAAAAGACAGTGCTGTTACTTTGTCAGAGCACTGACAGCTCTAGTTTTCTGCCTTCTGTACCTGTTGAGATCAGCTGCACGCAGGGAGGGAGAACGTAATACAAGGTTTTATAAACAGTTCTTGTATGAAAAGCAAAGGTAACGAGAAGAGTTCATTCACAAGCAAAGTTTAAGTGACAGTTTTGGTTTCTCTAACATCCTAAACACCTGTCTGGCATATTTAGTCAGCTCAACTGCTGGGCTTGTAAATAATAATGCAAATTTAATAGGAAACCCACTGATACCAATGGAAAGATTCCTGCTGACCTCAGTGTACTGCAGTGCAGGGGCCCAAAACGTTGATCAAGTAATTTCCTAGTGTTAGTAACTACTGGTGTTTCATCACCACTATCTTCCTGACCAAACTACTGCAACATCTTACCTACCCTTTGCCCAGGGTAAAATCCAAAAGGAAACAAGGTGTTGGTTGTACTACAGGCAGTGAAAAAACAGCATTAAACCTGCTGTGTAGATGTAGAATTTAAAAATATCTTAGTCTAGAAAATAGAATTTGCAGTTTGAGTAGCTTTAGACGAAGCACAGAAACTCCTCCTCTCTCAAGGATTTCTAATTTCTCCCTGTTGCATAACCCAGGTCTTAGTTTTTGCTGCTGTATCTTCATTTTCAGCCCCTGGTCCCACACTGCTCATACCATCTCTTCAACTAAATCTGCGTTCTTTTGGAAGTCTGTTTTGCTGCTGATCATGAATCAATTACTCTATTTATAATCTGACCTACAAGTGTTGAATCATGTAAGAAATTCTTTTTTAGCATATAGTTCCATGTGACTTTCTGTACGGTTAAGGATCATTCACATGAACTAGTGGCTGCAGGATTGGGTCCCTCTGTGAGTGAGTGCACAGAGACTCAAATAAAAGTCATAAGAGGAGACTCTGGGGATTTAAGAAGCACAAAAATGTGGAGAGAAAGATGGAAAGACAAACAAAAATGCGGAAAGGGAGATTAAAGGATGCAAGCCCTTGAGGATTATGGGCTGGCTGCCCAGCACCTCCTCTGAGACCACCACAAGAGGAGTACAGAGCAAATCTGTTTGCGTGTTTCTGTAAGGAAACAAACTGTAGGATGGTGCCAACACATGCTGGGTGAAATTCCCATTGAGTTAAGTGGGATGTGTACTGTGCCTCCTAAAGTTCATCCTGACTGCAGAGAGAAATATGTGAGAAATATCTTAGGTTATCTTCCCAAGTACTGCACCAAACTAGAGCTTGCTCAGTACTTACAGACAAAGGACACCACTGCTCTCTGAAACACGCGTGTTTGGTTATCCAGCTTCCATACTTTACTTTATCCAGGCTTCCTACTTTACATGTAGGATTGGAGGAAAGAGAAAAGAACCCCCCAGCGTATCTACCAAAGGGCTTCTAAGCAGCCCCTTTCCTGTAATTTCCACCACCAGGACAATTTTAATTTTTGAAACCCTGCTGCTTAAGGAAATCATACACTAAGCATCCACTCTCCCTGCTTCAAAGGAAGAAACAAAGAGAATCCATTCCTGGAAATAAAAACCTTTTCATTTAGATTTGAATGAGAGACTTAAAAAAAAAAATCATGGAAATTTCTATTGAAAAAGAATTATTAAGCTGTAATCATCTCTGCTTTACAGCATGTGCAAATGTTAGATTTTGCTGTCTATGACACTTTCCCAGGACATTTTTGAGAGGAGATGACGCATCTCCAGATGTCTTCCAGGAAATTTATTTTTAAATAAATAAAGCAAAAAATAGCTAACTCGTTCCAATCACTGCAAGGCTACAGTTACTGCTGGGATCCCCTATTAGAGAACTAGAAAAAAAGTTACTCTTTCAGTTTTGTGGAGTTTTGGAGTTTGTTTGGTTTTTTTTCTCTTTACATCAGTCAGTGTTATTCTGAATGTATATGTGAAAGGCAGGAATTCTGCTTCAGCTTACTGATTTTCTGCCTTTCAGTATTCTCTGCCTCAAACAACCTTTTCCTCCCTTAGTATCTTCCTTCACACACTGTGAGAACAGCAGACCACTTCTTCCGAAGGGCGCTTCAAAACCACTCTCTCAGACAACCCAAGCTCAGTGCAAAACAGTCATACATTTTTAATGTGATTTTAACTATGCATCTTATCCAAATCAGCTTGGAATTCTCAAAGGACATGGCTGAACCACGAGTAAAACAATCCAAGTCCGAAATGGTCGGGAGACACCTTTGTGTCCGATGGCTGCAGATCTCAGCGCTGTGCTGGCCCACGGCATCAAATCCGTCCGGTTGTCCATAATTTATCTGTGATTTTGTCACCCGCTTGTTTTTATTTCACTTGTCTCAGCCTTGCTTACCTTTGTATGTAAGAGTTGTTCACTCCCCTGTGATCCAAATCGTGGCTCAGAGTGGCGATCAGCAAAGCCAGTGTTTCTAGGTCAGTCAGTTTGCTCTGGGTGGAAAGAGCGAGGCAAGAAGTGAGCTAGGGGTTTATGTTGCACAGTGGGTTTTATATCTACTTTCTAGCTAATGAAACCTGTCCTTAGTCTGGTCAGAAGGCAGTTCGGAAAGGCCTGATTTTATGTTTCTCCTAGGAAGATGTGTCCCCCAGTGCTTGCTCTCCCCCTCGAACTAGGAAACTTTGAGAGGTTTTATGTTCAATGCCGTTCAGACTCCGGAATCTAGGACATGAGAATCAGCGTGGAGTGAATCCAGGGTAGTTAGGAATAAACAATTTATGGAAATTGGAGTGGAGACTGACAGGATTCCAAAAATAGCAAGCAAACTATCCGGATCATCAGAGATTGCTCGGCTGCACGCAGAGCAAAACTACCCTGTCCATTCCAGCACAGAAGGAAGAGGAATGCCCTTGCCTTTGTCTCTTCCAGCAGCTTTTGTCTTTTTTATTAGGGAAACAAAGTTTGTAGGGGAAAGAAATGCCTCTTCCTTGTCGGTATTGGGTTTTGACCTAAAAATAGGATTTATTTATGCTCTCAGAACTGTTTACTGGAAGGTAGTATAAAGCGATTAATAACAACTGCCTGTAATCAAACTGAAGAAACACCTTAATTCTGAATGAACAGAAACATTCTGTTTCCTTCAAGAATGTAAAACTGAAACCTGAAAACATACTTTGGATGAATCCTGAATCAGTAGGGATTCTAGCCCTTCAGTAGGGATCATCTAGTCCTTCAATCCAGCCCTAATCAGAATGATTAGGTTGTTTTTTTCAATTATTATGTGTCTTTTAAGTGGAAGGTTGAAAATTTGTTCAGAAGCATTGAAATGAACATTTAAATCTTTATTTCTGTATTTGTATCTTCTGTTGACTCTCTAAAGCTGTACTCAGCTTTGAACTTAAAAATATTTTTCCTGTTGAATATTTTATGGAAACATCCAGAAATAGGGTCAGGCTTTTCTCCCCCACCTTTTTGACTTGCCTGTAGTGTAAGTGTTAACTTTAAAGGACATAACCATATATGTGCCTTATTTGGGATATTCCCATTGGGAACATCCAGCTGACCATTTCCAGAGAATTCACTGAAACTGGGTACAAAACAACATGTCAACAGTTTCACAAACTAAGCCCTTAAAGCCAGAAGTCTTCAGCAGAAATATTTTGATTTCTGGCAGTACGGTGGAATGATGAACATCTTACTGATGTGACAATCAGAACTATGCATCATTATATAATTTGTTTAGCCAAAAGATTCTTAATGCAGAAAATGTACCTGAATTTTACCAGATTTCAGAGCAGCAAACATGCACTGGGCAGTATTAAAGGCATGTCTCCAATTGTGGTAGGCAACGTTCTTCCGATAATTTTTCTTTACGCTTAAAATCCATCTGCAGAGAACCTTTAAGAAACAGCATCAGATAGTTTAAATGTATTACAAATCTTTATGAAAACCAATCTTTCTCTAATCCCACTTGGAAACTCTCTTACAGAAAAAAAAAAATGTTTTAAACTCAATTAAAACTTCAAATTCAACCTACTTTTAACTGTGAACATAGATAAGAACACGCTTACAACCACTAGTGCAGCCTCTCAGTGAGTTTGTGATACTTGTGGTTTTAGTTTTTTGTTACTGATGGCTAAATGCTAGTGTCAGAAGCACTGCTGCTAATTCAGAAACTGAGGTGTGCTGAGCTCTAACTGGGAGAGAAAAAAAATCCTTCTTTACAGTGACATGTTTGATAGAGAAGATATATTATTTAGTTATAGAGTCCTCTCAAGAGCTATTCTGAAAATGAACATGTGGCTTTTGCCTCCTATCAGCTTGCCAAAAAACAAGCAGAAGTGGACTTTGGAAAGCACATAACTATGAGAGAAAGATTACTATATTGCTGGGTAGTTTCTCTTTTATGCTGGAAGAAAGCATGTCCTGGGTGTTTTACTCAACAGTTATCAGATGTTGTGGGTTGTACTTTACTTGAAAGACAGTGACAGGTAAGTAGGTCAGATAATGTTCACTAGAACAGGGTCCTTGGTTTAAAGCCAGGATACTGGATACAGCATATTGCTCCATGTTAAATGCTGGCTGAGAATCCAGGCCCTGGTTTGCTCAAAATTTTGAGTGTTCCTAGTGAAAGATGTTGTGCTGACAGAAAATCCAATGTCATTCACCCACAAAAAGGACTTCACTCAGACAAAGGCAGCAGATTTCTCTGCCTTTCCACTGTTAAAAAGGAGTAAGGCTACTGCCAGTTTTCTTTAGCTCTAGTGTGGGAAGTTTAAATGGTACCTTCAAAGCTGTCAGTGTTCTCCTGCTTCCACTGACACGTGGACTTGCCTGTCTATTCCCACAGTGTTCTTTTGGTTTTGCTAATCCATTGCAATTGCTCCACTAGGAACTTGAAGCCCTCCCATTTTTGGCCTCCCTGACTCCCTCTCTTCTGTTGGGACATATTCCTTAAGGAAGTACAAGTATTTGACCTTACTACAAAGGTAAACTAAGTACTGGGATATTCCAGAGGTCAGACTAGGTAATACAGTGATCCTTTTGGTCCTTGAACACTACTAATCTAAATTGGTCTATAAACCACTGATATAGAAAATAAATACATGTTCTATTTAACTGATTTGTTTGCCTATGAATCCCTCCAAATTAATTTTGCATTTGGATAGTGAACTTTGAAAGTTTTTTTGGAAAAGGTATAAAGCAAAAATAAAGTATAAAAATGAAGGTTTTTACAAATAGATATTGTGTGCATTGACTGAAGAGGCTGAAGAGATTATCTATTTTACCTCAGGGCTATAAGCAAAGTAAGAATACCTGTCTCAATCACCTCTGACAGGTGCACATCTACAACTAGATCTGTTGGTTAAAACCTGCAGGGACATTTCCACAGCCCACATAAGGAATCCGTTTCAGTCTCTGTTATCTCCACAACTATGAATTTCCCTCCAGAATCTAATCTAATCTTATGTAGGGAAAGACTAAGATAGTTCCTACCTTATATGGACAAAGTGAACAATGTCCTCTTTATAACAGCCTTTCCCTTACTGAGAAGTTGCATCTCCCTCCTCAGTGTTCTGTTTTCCAGTCCATTAATCATAGACTGTAAAATTATTCATCATTCAGCAGAAAACTGAGGACAGGCCCCAATACTTTATATACCTTCCTAGTTTGCTAACTGCTCTGTAATACAGATTCCCAATTCTCTTTACTGGGGTCATTTCACCATTGTCCCGAATTTCTAAGGATTCCCGGTCTCTGTGTGTGAAGCAGTGTTTGGCAGCGTTCGTACCTCGTGCTTCATTTGGAAATTCTGCACCAGGTTGAGGTCTGTGAACATGCGGATTGTGCACAGCGTTGTTTCAAAGTCTGACAGCTCAAAATCACTGAAGTAGAAGTCGGTCAGGTTGAGGCATTGTGCAGATGGCACCACAGCAGCCTGGAGAAGAAGGAGAGGACACAGCTTAGCACTAGGGAAGAGAAAGGATAACAGAAATACCTGTTTTGTAAAACGAGAAGGGGTGAGACACTAAATTTTACCTTCACATGATGCTCAAAAGTGATGATTACTTCTCATTTACTTCCCTTAGCCTTCCATGTTTAATATTATTACCTTAGATTTAACACATACTTTTCCATAGATCAAGAGGATAAAGGAAGATTTACCTGGTCAGTCTGTTATCTAAGTCACCTGAGGCAAATTGCAACCAAGAGTATGTGTGCAATTGGGAGAATGAGAAAATAAGGCAGTGGAGTTGTGTGTTTGTTTTTATGAATGTGCAGACATCAAAATCTGTAACTGTTGCCATTTTGCTAAAAATGACAAGGAAAGAGATGTCAGTAAAACAGATTTCCTAACAGGATCCCCATTCAGAACAATTGTAGACAGAACATATTCACAGGCAGAGCTTTCTCAGGGCTGGAAACCTGAAAAATCAGGGGTCACCTGTGATCACTAATCTTGAAAACCTATGGACAATGTTCTTGGTGCAATTTGAGTATAATCATAAACTTTCACTGTGAAATTTGAAATTACAAAGTACACAAAAAAACCCCAACTCTACTTTTTTTAATCTGTATTTTTAATTGTCAGTAATATCTCCGTGTATTACATGTATTACCACTCTATGTATTACAACTCTAATTTTCCTGGTGATAAAATGCAGAGTATAGGTCTTGGTTGCCCCGCAAAATACAGGTGTTAAGGTTATGCTAAGTCTTATCCTCACAAAATAAATCTCTACAATATAATAATATACAAAAATCAATGTCTTAGTCTACAGAAAAAAATTCAGTATCATTATTTTTCTGTAAAGGAGTTCTCAGTTCTTCACAGCTGCTTCACCTCAACTTGAGTGTGGATCAAAACAAATCAGGTAAATCTGAAATGGTGGAGGAAATAAACATCTGTGTTTATCTTCCTCTTCGTAATTCTAGGGGAAAACATTTCTCCTGGAAATGTTCCAGCATGGGGAACTGTGTCCCGGGAGCCTGAGGCACTGAAAAGGAAGCATGTGTCATAATCTACAGTATTCTTACATGTAGCATGTAAATCCCCATAACTATGTCCAGCAGTCCCTGTTCCATAGAAGTTTGCTGTTGCCTTTCTTGTGTGTCAGAGTTGGAAAGTCATGAAAGATTATGAAAACCAGTATTTACACAGGGGAAAAAAAATTCTTGTACCAGTAATTTTGTGTCCCTCAGCCTGCATTCATGTGGTATCTCACCTGTGAGCATGTGAAAGAGCTGTATGTTCAGTGGCAAATAATGCACCTGTTCAGGAACTCTCCTGACATGATTTTGAAAATCTGCAGCTGCAGGCTGGAATTTCACAGGGAAAGGGGCTGGAAGGACACACTCGGAGCTGAACAGGGCACCTCATGCCTGTCTTCTTACTTCATTCATAATTTATCTTTCCCTTCCTTGATCTCCTGCCTTTGACTCCACAACAGTAAGTTTCACTTCACCTGAGACATAAAAACCCCCGCACTCTGTAGCTATTCAAGTGGTATTTAACCAGATTAGAGATTTCCTCTTTCCTTTACTGAAGCCAGAAGAGCTTTCAGCCCCCCATTTTATAGCATTTTAATTTCCAGTTATTGAGCTATGGTCAGCTTCTGTGAGCACTGACCAAACAAACTGCAGCCTCTTGCCCAATTTCTCCACCTTGGGAATATTACAAAGAGCATGAAATAGTCAAGAAAAGAAGAAAATGTGCCAAAATTCCCCTCTTTGCATAACTGTGACTTTTCAATTCCTATTGCTTACTAGAAGCATCATATTAATGGTAATTAGTAGTGAATAATTAGTGACTGCATTTCATTGCCTGGTTAAGTGTAGAAAGTAATTTTTAAAACTTGTGTTCTATTGTGAGTGACAAACACACAGATCAAGCTTACAACTTCGTGTAATACACCGAGGCACTCCCTTCAAGGATCCCTCAAACACAAGAATAGCCCATTCTGGAGTGTACTGAAGTGAGCCTGGTAAAAGGCCAGCAGGGATGCACAGGGAATTCCTGATGGAGCTCAAATGGAAAACTGAAGTACAGAGAAGGAGGAAGTGGGGATGGGCTACCCAGCAAGAACATAGAGACATCACCAAAGTGTGCAGGGCTGGAGATGGGAAAACCAAAGCTCAGCTTGAGTCGGAACTAGTGAGGGATGCAAAGGGCAACAAAAATTTCTGGCAGCAAAAAGGCGGCTGTGGAAAACATGGGAGCACTGTGGTAACTGAGTGGCAACTAGGAACAGTTTTGCTTTGTTTCCTTTGCATTGCATGGTAAAACACGGGTTGTATCCAGGCTCAAAGGAGGTGACTGATGCAACAGGACATTCTGTAGTATGAGGAAAGTGAGAAATTTTACTACAGCCTATTCCACAATGCAGATAATGAAACAGAATAGGACAGTTTCACTTGGAAGGGAACTACAATGATTTTCTAGCCCCACTGCCTGATGAAGCATCTGCTTTCTGTGCTGTCAGGTTATTTAGAAGCAAAACAGAGCAAATCACAGAAAGGTATATCCAGAAACATCACTTTAATCTATTTTGTCTGGCTTGATACAATGATATGAATGCAAAATGAAACAAATAAAAATTAGATGAGAGCAGAAAAAAAAGGCCTGTGCTTGTGCTCTAGTCCTGTGTTGCCTGGTATGTCCTGAGAGCCCGTGGCTGACACGGGCCAGGACTGTGCTAGGAAGCACATGGACAGGTAGGTGGAGGTGGACACTGGCCCAGTTCTAGGTTTGCTGTGGTTCTGTTTTATTTAGCAGTCAAGATGTGACCACAGAGATTACAAGCCAAGCCCTGCAGAGAAACCCCAGGAGATGTGCTGCATTCTGCTCTTGTCCACGGCTCTTTATGGCTGGGCAGCAGCCTGGTAGGACTGAGGTTCAAAAGCCGCGCGACACTTACTATTCTAGAAACACTCGTAGTCTGACACCTTGTTCCATGGCACCTTGCTTGTCCAGACCAATCCCATAATACCCAGCCTGTTGCCGCCCGTGTCTGCCTTCCTCTCCATCCCTCCCATTTGTTTTTGTGCAGCAGGGGTGATGCTTTTTCCCTGGAACACCTCCTCCAGCAGAGACCTGGAGAAACTAAGCCCCTGCTGTGCTTTGAACTGCGCTTGAAATCACAGCTGTAGTTATTCCTCAGGCAGTGCTTTCTACACACAGAATTAAACATGAGCAGAGCAGGACACTGCACAGAAAAGCAGCCATAAAAATAATAAAAATAAAAAAATCACTGCATTAAAAATTAAATACAGAACTTCTACCAAGGCCATAAAGCTGCACCCATCCTTGGGATGCTTGAAAGGGACCAAAGCTGTGAGACATGCAACATTCAGACTTAGCTGCAAAATGAAGAGTTCTCAGCATTTTTTCTGGTTCTTGCAGTGCTCTGGCCAGCCTGTATTTCTTCTGATTGAGGCATTGTAATGTTTCCTTTTCATATGATCTACTGATTCAACTCAGGAACTAATCAGTATAACCCTCACTGTCAGTTTTACTTCAGGAAGATGTGCTTCTGTGTGTTTCGGGATCACGTCTGTGTGAAGGACTGCTCCTTGTTCTATTAATGGAACATTTCTGTAGTAATAGTAAAAAATTCAATTACCACTGTTACCTGCAGCTCCCTCGTTTCCTCCTCAGCAGCAGAAGCATGGTATGAGAGAACCTACAGAGAGAAAGAAGCAGCCCTTAGTACAAACAAAAGAGCAGAGTGGTAAAAGGGTACTTTTCCTAAAGCAGATTTTTCAGCACTGCACTGTGTTTGCTGACATGGACAATCTATTGTCCATGCAGGGCCCACAAGGGTTTTAAGGGAGCTCTCTGAGTGCATATGGGGAGATATCTGCAACTTGCACAAATCTCCCACAGCACAGAACCTTCTGGAGATAAGTAGGCCAGGAAAACGTAAATAGTTTCTATAAAAGAGCAAAGAACTCTGATTTTCTCTTTGGAAAGATTTCATGCCCCACTTTCAAAGACAAATAATACACGAAACAGCTATAATTATGAGCCTGACATTGTTGCCATAGGAATTCTTTCAGGAGTTTATTCAGACAGAGAAGAAAGTTTTGCCCTAACTGAAACTTGGCACCAAAGTCTGAAAGACAATATGTTTGTTTTAAATTAACTAAATAAGCTCATATTTTTTAGCTCTTGAGAACAAGGGTCATGAAAATGTTATGGATTATTTTAGGCAACTAGAGACTGATTCTTTTTTAAAGAACCCATCCTATGTGTTAACATATAATCTGTCTGGACCTCCTGTATTGCCCATAAAGTGTTACAGTAGGAGAGAGAATTTCTAATTTGCAATATAAACCAATCATTCTGACAATAATTTTACCCCCTTTTTATTTAACATGACTTAATACGGGTTTATTTGAGAGTTGTAATGTTTCTTTTAGAGGCTATGGGGTACATAATCCCCATTTTAGGAATTCTGCGAATACTCTGTTTACATAATGAATGTCAGGAGATCCAAAGTCTATAAAGTTTTCACTTTCAGCTTCAAGTTATCGCCTCTGAGTAATTCAGCTTCTCAGACTAAAGCCCTCTTCAGCTGTTAAACTGAACAGGAACCAGCTCAAAGGCTGAGACCAGATGATGTTCATCCTGACGTGGTTTGCTGGAGTCTGAGGAAATTGCTGCGAGCCTACAATAACGCTGCTGTTACTCTGTGTGTCCAAAGGGCTGAGCCAAAATCATCACAGAAAACCTCAGACAAGAAAAGGAAGCCCCTAATCCACCCAAGCGTTTCCTGTTCCTACGCGGCAGAACGCACCCGCTGAGCTGCCCGTGGGCAGCCTCAGGGAGAGCAAAAGATGGGCCCAGCTCACCACCAAATGTCATGAGCGAGGTTAAAACACAACGCCAAATGGAACAGTCTGCCGGCACATCCAGAAACAAGCGGGAAAATTCCCGAGCAACTCCGCAGGCCAAATTCCCCTGGGGGAGCACTGTTTCTGTCCTGATGTGTAGAGCAGACAGGGTCTGGAGAAAATCACTTTGGGGCTAATTAAGGACCACCTAGTTGTGGAGCTCACCTCTAATGTCACCATCTGTTTGGCCATGGCTCGCTCTACAGCCTCGTACATCTGTGTGTTCTGGATCCCCAGGCCACAGAAGATGACGAATGCTTCCAGGAACTGCTCGTCATTTCTGTTGAAAGCCTTGATCTTTCCTGAGTTTTCTTCCATCTTGTTCACCAGCTGGCAAACACCTATGGCAGGGTACAGAAAGGAAAAGAAGTAATACAGAGAACTGCCACCATATTACCTGTTGTAAGGAACAGCAAGAATTAAGTCTGGGAGAGTTTAGCCTGCACTATGAACCATCAATAGACATAAAAGGGACACACAGGAGTGCTGTAGGATTTTCCCCTGTTTTTTTTTTTTAAGAGTAATTTCAATGTATTATAGAATGAATGCTAAAACATATAAGAAACAATTATATTTTACAAGGCAGATTCAAAAGTATTTATTGGGATTTGTAAACCAAAAATGTAGGGCTTTAGAGACTTGATTATCCTGTGAAATTCTAGGGTCGTTTTCATCCTAACTTTTATTATTAATAGTATTCTAGATTGATTTAATCCCTAAAGACAATTTGTCCTTTGGAGGCTAATTAAATTTTTGCAACCATGCCAAAAGAACATTTATGAAAGTCAGAACAGTGGTACACAGAGTTTTTGCTTCCTTATTTGAGTCAGTACTGGATTTTTTTTTAAGTAAATGAACTAAACAGAGAATACCCAAGTTGAGGTTCCAAGCTTAAGTAGAGTCGCCAATTCCATGAGGATGTGATTGATTCCAGCCTGCTCTAAACACTGCTGAACTCCTTGAAAAGCATCTTACTGAATTCAGCTTGTTAGGCTCAAACCTGTTGATAGCTGCATCTGTTTATTTTTCTCTTAAGAATTTCTGGACTTTTCCACGCACAGGCCACTGAAAAGTCTGACAGGTAACTTCTACCACACCTTGCTGCAGCTTAAGTCCCTGACACCATTTGAAGCAGAGGTACATTCAGACATACACCTCCCTTTAGTTTTGCCCAGCAGATGGTAATTTCTGCTAAAAAGCAGAATATTAATGAAAGCAGCTGCGTTATAAGAACATGTTGTCTTTGGCCAAAACTGCTTTGGGGGTGATTATTGTCTTAAGTGAGTGCAAATGTTTTCTCCCTCCCATGAGTGTGAGTACTAACAGTTTGGAGCATAAAGGCCAGCATTTTCCCGGCCAACTGCAAATATATCTCAGGGATTGTGTTATCTGAATATTGCAAACAAGATTCTGAACCTTAATGGGATGAGGAGACTAGATCACAGAATCACAGTAAAAAAACATAATCCCAGCAAATAAGGATTCAAATAAGGAAAAAGATTAACTTTCCCTGGGAAAAAAAGAAGCTGATTTATAAAACTCTGTAGGAAAATCCCATGAAACTCACTTTCAGATCTCTGTTTAGCATGGTTTATGACATTATAATTATTCCCATAGCAACTGTGATGTCACGAACACAAGATTAAGACCCAACAGTGAGTATGCCACAAAAGTAAATGAATTCCTAAAAGATACAGCATTTGGATGCACAAAGATGTCTCTTAAAAAAAATAGAGAACTGCAGTGTAGTATGTAGTACTATGTAGTACTTAAGACTCTTTAAATCCCTTTCAAATACTTCCCCACAGCACTGAGATTCCCATATATTACAAATAAAGGAACTCCAAAGTCTTTTACTGGGACATAGTTACCAAACCACAGCAAAATTCTGTAAAGCTTTCACCACATACCTGAGAAATGCACAAGTCAGGAGAATAAAAAAGTTCTTTTCATCTTTCTTGCCAGTAAGATCTGCTTGGTTTTGCTGCGGACAGTTTTTCCCACCTCAATCCCACTTCCCAAATTCTGGTTTTGGCTATACCACTCTTAAAATAATTTTAAAAAGAAACCAGACTTATAATAATAATCATGGATGCTGTATAGTGTGGCAAAGGAGCTTCTGGATATTGTCCCAAAGACAGCTTCTTGACCTTGCCCTATTAAATATCTGAACATTAGGCAGATGTGAAACCAGAAGAGACTTCAAAGAACATTTCCCAATGAGAATTACTCAGATTTGAAAAACCCACCTAAATGGGTGGCCTGACTGAAATTCTTGCACTTCCATAGAAAATCCCAATAGAAAAAAAAATCCATGAGATCAGTAGCTCACAGCATAGTGAAATATCTCTAATTAAAGCTCAACAGTTCAGTCTTCACCTTGGTCTACTAGGGTTTGCCAGAATATTTAAATAAAGTAATAAAAGAACTCAGGAAAGAAGCTAATACCAAAACTCCATTAGGTGAAGAGGATGCTTCTCTTCCTGCTTCAAAGGTTAAAAAAAAAATAATCTGTCTTCACAAAAAAAGGACCTCATATTTACTATAAAAATTGGGCTCTGCAGTTTTGCCGTAATTCCCAAAGAAAATTATTTGAAGACCATTAAAAATGCATTCTCGGAACTCTTAATATTTACTGGCCAAATTTTGTAAAGCTGAGTAAGTTGGATTCATGCTACTGTCTAGGGATCAGTATGTTTTATTTTTTGTTTGCTTGTGGAACTTACTGATGCCAGGAACTCAGGCTGATACTCATTCTGCTCTTTGGTAACTTATTAGGTAAGCAATTTATACTCAGGGTGGTCTCAGAGGACTTATTAATTGAAAACATGACAATTAAGGATCTTTTCTCCTGGCTTGAGATTCCACGTTGCTTGGATTTTACTGTGGAGCACATAAATATTTCTGTGAAATGTATAACGACATTTTTGTAGAGATACCTACCTATCACTTTATTCTTTTTCCCATTTTTTATTGGTGTACACAGCAAACTCTTTATGTGTTGGCTTACATTTTCTGCATTGTCATTCTGTTAGACAAACAAAAAAAATACAGTTACAATTTTAGAGACGAGTGTTCAGGTGGCTGAAGGTGGGTCTGCAACTATTCTTTGCTTACATACTCCTTCAAAAGGAACCACATCGTCAAAGAGTTTGCACACAAACAACAAGTAGGAAAACTACTACCAGCTAGGGCAACATTCTACATCCTTCCAAAGATTTTCCATCGTGTCTCGTGCTCCAGTAGAAGGAGAATCAATTTATTTGGGGAGTGGAAGGTTGGATCAAGAAGACAATGCCTCTTTTTCAAATACCTGGTGAGAAAAGGATGTAATTCTACTCTGACTGCTCCTGGAATAATGTGGCAGCTGCTGAGAAGTACATTTGGTCCAATCTCTAATTGTATGTGACACAAAAAATGGGCACACATTAATATTTCCAATCAAAAGGTTATCTTGGTGTGTTTTTTTTAACTATTGTTGCTCTGCTCTCTGGTGCTGTGCAAAGACTGTAGATAGGATCTTGGCAGGCGAGTGCACAAACACTGTAATGCTTACAAGTGGCAATAGATGTGATTCTTTAAAGAACTCATTAAAGGATTACATCATGCCACATACTTTACACAACTCCAGCCACTTAAGTACTACTACTTAATAGTAGCCCATTATCAAGAGGGTTATACGGAATAACTCAGGAGCAGGATTGTTTTCTCAGCTGCAATACCTGTGCAATCAGCTGTAAAAAAAGGAGATAAGAATCAGCATCTCTACCTAAAAGTCAAACAGGAGAGGACTGGAGATGAAACCACAGTTCACGGTGCTAAATAAAAGTGCCTGACGCAGTATTCGTGAAAAGGAAGGAGAGTAAGCCAAAACCAGGCTTAAATGCCTTTAAGGAGCGTTGTAGATATTTGAACTTCGTCTCCACTGCACTGACTTTGTTGGTTCAGGGAAGAACACGGACACCTGACAGCTGAAGCTTAGCATTTGGCTTCTGTGCTATCCTTGGAAATGGCCTGAACCTGAGGCAACTTCACAGCTCAACATCACAGCACAAATAAACCCAAGCTGCTCTTCTGCCTCGTGCCGTTTCCTAGGCAGTTCAGGCCACCAAAGCGCAAAGGTATTTTCACGAGGTGACTACAGATGCTGTTGAATGTCCTCCAAAGAAAGAGGCAAGCCAGGGTTTCTAGGGCACTGGGAACACCTGGGATTTCCCTCACGTCAGGGTTCATCAGCTTTCAAAACATTTAGCCTCCAGCCCTGCCTTGGGACTGCTCCTAAGCAGCGGTGCAGATGCAGTCACTGTGTGCCGAATAACATTATCCAGAATTCTTTCTAACAGCACTGTTATTTTCTTTTTATGACTTCCTTCCATAAGGTGTATTCCAGGCAAAAATGCAAAATAACTCTACTGAACAGCCTGTTTCAGACAAACAGTTGTTTGGATGACTCTCAAGGTATTAATTTTATTTTTAAATGTCTTCCAAATAATTACCTCTTTCTTTATTGATCTATACAGTATATCCACTGGATTCTGCCTGTACTTTCAGTCCTGCAGTTAAGAGCTTTGGGCCCTGTACTGCAAAGTGCTGAGCACTTCTAGAAATCCACTCCAGAACATTCATGAAACCTTGCACAGAAAAAAAAAAGGGAAGCAACAGAGCTCCCCACCACAAGCCTGCCCCTTCTTTCCACTTACTGGAACAATCACACTGAACACTATATTTTCTGACCTCTTTGTTGTGTGTCTCAGAACAAATTTTGTTAAAAAGCCATCTGCTGACCATAGCAACTCATGTCCCTCTCATTACCCTCTCCCTGAGCCCCTCTGGGAAACAGGCTTAAATATAGTAAGAAGAGCAGACGTCTTTCTAATTTCTACAAGGACAGGAAAATACAGAATTACAAGTTTGCTTTTTGTTAATGACAACTCTGCGGGCAACCTGACTGGAATCTGAGTCCTGCCAGGTGACCTTCCCTCCTCACTCTCCAGTATCCATGTGCTCAGTAGTACACCATACCATGAGATCACACTTGTGAAGCAAAAGCTCCCAAACAAAAGTGAATTTGTTCCATCTCCAAACCAGCAAAGAACCTGCATCTATAACATTAATCTTTGCCAGAACAAGAAGGGAAAGGAAAGGATAAAAGGGAACTGGGAGCCTCCCAACGCTCTCTGGGTACCCTCCTTTGTGCTTTCATTATTCTAACCGGGGCCATTACACTGACAGAAACAATAAGGGGAAAACAAAAAAAGCCTTGAAAGGTAAACAGAGAAACATTTTCTGTTTCTGATTTTCAAATCTAAGCTTATTTTCCTTACCGTCCAGGGAAATCTTCTGTCTTTGCAGACATCTGGGATGTTGAGTGGCTCCATGGTGTTCTTGACGTACTGAGCATACATGTAATTGATTTGGTTTGTGTCGTAGTCCCTGAAGGACACAACAACACCATTGTTATGTGCGTGGCATGAAAATGAGGCATTGCATTTATGCCCAGCAGGTAGGAGTAAAATCTTTCCTGTATGAGAAAAGGACCTATAGATACAACTAATAGATATATAATGGGGTTGAGTTCAAACCCTGGATCCCAATCCAGCTGTCATCACAAAACTGCAGAGTGGACTGACGTGTGCATTCCACCATTTCTTATTCAACATTAACACTGAACACCAAGCTGAAAAAATAAACAAATCCCTAAGGTTTACACAGATGAAGGACAGAGAATGAACAGCTGCGTTTATATAGAAATAAACAGAACCTTGTGAAAACCAACTCCATTCACAAATCTGACACACTTAAAGAGCCAATACTAGATGAAATTCCCATATTAGTTAAAGAGACAGCAGCAGGTATCACTTGGGAATTTTCTGCTTCTAAGTTCATTTCAAATTTGTTCTAAAACTAAAGGCCCAATCAGTCATATGGAGATTCTGTTACTGAAATAGAACTGTTTATTCCAAATTGGGACACAAAGGACATTTACAGAATCAGTCATCTCCACTCTTTTAGTCACAGCTTATTTAATTAAGGTATTTTAATTCTCTTACACCCTCAGACCCTCCTGCCTTCGAGGACGTACGCCCTCAAAATAAACCTATTGCCATCAAGCTCCCGGAGTTTCCCTCTGACATTTGACTTGACTTCAGTTATCCTCCTGCTGTAAGGATGTTCACAGGGCTGGAGGGGTCCTTGATTACGTAACAAGCCTGAATTTTATTATGTAAAGTAATAATTCCTATCTAATCCATGTCATTATTTCTGCTATTGCCCAAAAATCACGCCTTTCAAGCAGAGCAGAAGTTCTGACTCCAGTGGCTGACTCACAGTACAGTCCTCAGCACGTAGTTGTGCTGTCTCATGAACAAAATTCTGATAGGAAATTCAGCCTCCAAAATTCCTCCCCTATCAGTTATGAGAAATAATTTACTGATGGCCCATGCAAGCAGTAAATCACATTTTGAGTCCATTAAATAGTAACCATAAAAGGGATAATGAAGTGGAAGGGTCCGTTCTCATAGTGTGGAAGAGCAAGTAAAGAGGAACTTTCTTTTTCACCTTATGATCTTATCAGACTGTTGTACCTCTCTACATTCTGGTTGTACAGTGTCTAGAACTGTAATACAGCTCAACAGTTTTTGGTTGCTTAACCCACACACTTTGGACATGATTTT
Organism: Lepidothrix coronata; assembly: GCF_001604755.1. Lineage (NCBI taxonomy): Eukaryota > Metazoa > Chordata > Aves > Passeriformes > Pipridae > Lepidothrix > Lepidothrix coronata. The sequence continues at coordinate 1,997,341 of NW_016690296.1, forward strand.
CTAATATATGGAATTAATTTTAATATAATAAATGTTTACTGCAAAAAAAGCATCAAAGGGGTATGGAAATCTCCGTTTTCTCTCTGCACACAATATCCACAGTGAACATTTTATATACAACTGTGTCTCTTTTTGACATTATTTGAAACAGCTGTCTTTGGTGGCAGAGAAAAGTAATGGAGACTGACTTCAATACGGAGGTTCAGGCTAAATTTGGAAACTATTTAATCTGGGTATTTTAATTCAGCTATTTCTACCTCTCCCTTCCTCCCAGTTGGTTTCTCAAAGATGACTGAAAGTTAGAACTTTAGGACTTCAGTCTTGATTTAGTCAGACTTGTTCTTTAAGACAGCTTCCTTATCTATGAGATAAGGGTGATGATTAAAATAACTGATTAAAAACATTAATAGGATTATTATCTTCTACTCTACACCATAGATCTTACAGATCAGTTTTAGAGCTGCTCACCAAGTTAGAATTTTACTTCTCCCATTTTTTGTACATGTCCATAGCTTAGCCTTGTGATACCAATGTGTACTTGGACCTGGCAAAGTGAAGAGATCGGGGCCTACTCTCCTGTTCTGCTCAGTGGGGCCTTTTCAAGGCAAGAGAGTTTGTCTGGGCACACTTCAGGGCAAAACCTGCTCTCTAAAAATAGCAGTTATACCTAGGACCCAGTAGAAATAAGGCCTGTTATTATGAAAAGAATATTAATAGCATAGTTTCTTCAGGATTCTCCTGGGATGAACAAAGGTCTGAATTCACTGGTTTACCTCTTCAGATTTTCAGCAGAATCTTCTAATTCCTCAGATTCCATGTGAAACACACTGGAAAATGTATCCTGGAATACCGAGAGGATATTTCAATACACAGGTCTATAAGGCTGACATAAATTAGAATAGTATGATCCGTGAAAACCCTGTTGCAGTTACCAAGATCTATTCTGTAATAAACACAAGTGTAAAATTCTTTCCCTTCATTTCACATCTATACAGGATCCTGCCACAAAGACATCTTTTGGTACAACTTCAGGTATCGTTGAAGTGTCTTGAGTCTCTACTGATGACTCTGAGAAGAAATGCCAGCATTTACAAGCCATGCCAAATTTATCTGTCAGCACAGAAATTCTTTGACTACACAAAGACCAAAACCTCCCGAGTCAACACCCAGCCTGAGCAGATGCCATAAAATTAAAGACTGAGCATGAAAAGATGACAGAACATACTATGGGTCAGAAATCCTACAGAGTCAGGGTGGAGGGAAGCCCAAACCACTCCCAGGGAATAAGCTCTTCTGCCTTTAGCCAAAAAGCCACACTCACGGGACAGTCTTCATCCACTATGAAGATGGTACACCTCTGCACTTGCATGAAGGATATTATAGTGGCAGCTATCTTCTTCAGGATTACTTCCAAAGACTGCTGCTCCTCAAAGATCAGGCTGGCAAGGTCAAGAAGCACCTGGGGAAAAGGCCTTTTGTGAAATTTTGACTAGTTGTGATTTATGCAATAATTAGCATTACTACTGTCTTTGCGTCTTCTCTCCCCTGAATCAAGGAAGTCAGTGTGTGTGTCTGTGACCAAAATTAAATATTGGCTCTCACACAGACTGCAAAGTAAGTGAATAACAGCCAGTTTGATGCTTTTGATGGAGGAAATAAATAGCACAGATGGCTGGCTGATGTTTTGGGTCAGAGAGGCAGAATAGATTTAGGCATTAACAGGTCATCAGATGAAACCTGAGAAGTCCAGGCAACACAGTTACTTGTCCTTAGGAAACCTAATGATTTCCTATGGCTCATGTGTGCATTCTGAAACCAGTGATATCTACATTTCTTAAAACTTTGGAACACAATTACTGTCTGTTGTAATTCTAAGCAGATCCTAATGAACTCATTTGGTGAGAGCATCATTTGGATACAGCACTTCAAGGCTGCTGCTGGAGGACTCGGCTGCTCAAATGTGCTCCTATTCCTTTTTTTTTTCCTCACATGAAGCACGAAGGCAATTCGAAAAATTAGCCAAATTTGCACCGGTTTAGCAACACTGAGGGTCACTTGGACACCCAGACCCACCGGGAAAGGGTTCCGTACCTGATTGCGCCTGTTCTCCAGCAGAGACGTCTCGTACAACTGCGCGTTGTGAAGGACAATTCCACAAAATGCCAAATAGGCGGCGAAGTCCTGCAGACAAATGAACATCAGCACCTCGTGGAGATGACGTCCCACAGTCAAAGATAAGCTGCTGCAATGTTTTGGTTCCACTTGGAAGTATTAATTGATATTTTTGTTGGTTTTGGCAACCACACATTCAGGGTCTGGGTTTTTTCAGTTGCTCCTAATTTGTTATTTCCTCAAGAATCCCTTCTCCTTTTGTTTAAACTAATGATCTTCGCAGGTTATCTTGGTGCAAGTAGGATTGATAAGACTGATATAAGAAGCAGCTCAAAGGAATCAAGTCATTTTGCAGCAATGCTTATTTTATTTAGAAAACCTGAGCTCAGACAACTAGCCTCTCTCATTTTGGGCTATTCCATCTCTTGGAAAGGGGAAATAAAATTCTGCTAACATAGCAAACCCACAGTTTTGCCCCTCTCAATGTGGGATTAATTCTGATATCCTGCAGATACTCAGGCTGCATTTTGTTTTAAAGGGGGAGTTTTCAAAGAGAAAGGGTGAATTCTGATTCTTTTATTGCTGAGGATTAAGTCACTTCTTCAGCCTGAGCACAGCCTGGCTTTTGCCAAACCAACCTGAATGTGAAGTCCGGAAATGTCTGGAAAGCAACTGCAATGGGAGAATTAGGAATCAATTCTACTGTCTGCTCTACTGATTATCTTAGACATTGGTCATAATTTATCCAAAGCTTTTTCTTTTCCTGCAATTGCTATATTGAGAAGTGACACAGTATTTGAAAGAGAATCACTACACAAATTTTAATATTCAAAATATGTTTGTTGGCCATGCCAGGAGAGTCAGAACCATTGAATAAAAAATGATGTCTCTTACAAGTTATGAAACTGTTTTACAATGCATTTCAGGAGAGCAAGCCTGTGTTTCAGAGACAAATGACAGATAACATCGCGATCCAGAAATCAAACTATTCCACATCCACATTTCTCATGGCCTCAGAAACAAAGACATTTGCAGTATTAGCAGGAGTTTTTACTTTTTTGAGAAAAATTAATAATTAACATATGCATCCCCCATCCCCCTGGGAAAACAGAAGGGACAGAAATGGATAAAGCTTTTATACCTTTTCATCTTGTTCAGTGAAGGTGCCACCAATTCCAGATTTCTTGTTGATTGCTTGAGCCACACCAACAACCTAGAGTGTTCAAAATGGAGCAGTTAGGAGTCTGTCATCAGATTGTATTTCTAGGCATATGTATAGAAGATAAAAAGTGATCATTACAGGTATTTGGTTGACTATTAAATCGAATTGTTAGTATAATAAATGTTTCCCACCTTAGCCTTTCTGTATGTTTTCCTTCCTTTTGAGACTTTGCAGAGTGTTATTAATCTGACATAAAGTATAGGCAAAGCTTTTACATTTTTTCAGATTTTTTTGGCGTGATTACAACAAGTGATAGAAGAACTGCAAAGAACTTCCTTTGTTTGAGTCCAAGTAGTGTAAAACCAATGCAAGGTGTTAGTGATGGTATTTTTTCATCTCGCTTTTTTTGGGATAAGCAATATCAGAAGAAAACTGTGTTTGGTGGTTAAATGTTTAAAAAGTTAACTGTTAATCATTACATTTGTAACTGCTAAACTGATAGAAGGCATGTGGGTTTATTTTTGTAATGGAAAAGAAGACAATTTACTATCTCTCAGCCTCGCATTCCCAAAATACTGATGTTACAAGCAAGGTCATTGTTCTGCAGGATGAATCGCTGCCAACTGTGGGCTCAAAAATGTCTGTCTGAAATAAAGCTGAACTGTCAGCTCCCTTCCACACCACCCAGCTTTTCCCACAGTCACCCTCTCATTCACTTTAGGGAGGAATATTTGTTATCCAGTGAACTTCCTTTCTGTAGTAACAATTTACCACTAGTCTTATCTACTTCCATGGCAGACTTTGAATAAAAGCAAATCCTTTAAGCAGTCAATATGCTTTTATTTTAACCTACACGTGCAGAGATTAATGGTGACACCTTTTCTCATACCACTGTCTTCTCTGGGTATTGATTTAATTTATTTTATTTTGTTTCAGTTTTGATCCAGCATAAGCTAAGACAACTTTAATAAGGCCAGAGGCTTTTCCAGGCATCCGGAAGGTGAGTGCTTTCATCTTGTGTAAACACATCCCCTCCACAAAAGCAAAGTCTGTAGTGCTTAAAAAAGCTATAAGAAAACAGTAAAAGGACCATATTTATAGAGAAAAAAAAAGGACTATTTAAGCTCCTTTTATCAGCACTGCAGGCTTATGATACATGAACAAAGGCAGGTGTTCCAAGAGCAATGGTTGGTTTTAGAGCTTTGTAAAGGTCTTTCAGTAAAAGGTTTTAACTGAGGAGGGAAGGAGTAATGAAAATAAACCTACTAAAAAGTCATAGTTGACTTGAATATGATAAAAAAACATGCAAGTGCAAACCTTTTTCTTTGTTGTTGCTGTTTCAGTGGCATTCTAAACTTTTAGACAACTGTGTAATGTGTGCATTTTTTTTTTTCATACAAAATGAACAGTTTTAAAAATTAAACTGGTCCAAATTGTGGCCTCATTTATATCAGTACAGATTTCAGTGCTTCTCTACATTCTGTAGGATATGGTGTAGAGACAGTAATGAGAAAAACCTCGGATATTTTTTAGCCATTGGAGTCTTGCCTGCAACCAGGTAATTAGGAGAAGATATAGGGAACTCAAGAGGATCTGTTCCTGTTACTAAAGTAATTTTGTAATTAGGACAAACGTAAATCATGTAGTAACATTTTAGGCCATGGAGAACATATGCCTGCATTTTAGAGAATACTAAGCTCAGTATGAAACCCAAATCTTCATTTTTAAAACTTATTACAAACAAATCAGCAATAACAATAGGCCTGACCAGTGATCTCTAGCTGGGAGTTATGTTTGCACCAGCAGAAAAATTGAATCCAAGGTGACTCTGAGCTCAGCTGCACAGGAAACTTTCTCAGATAACAGGTACATACAAAGCATGAAATGTTTGTGGCAATAAACAAGAGAAATCTGAGATAAAGCTTGGAGAATATTGGGAAAAAATAACACGTGAGTCATGTAGCAATAAAGCAAAGATGTGTATGTTTGAGTCCTTGTCATTCTCCTGCTGCAGCTCCAGAATTAGCGTGTATATTTTTTGGTCACACGAGGCAAAACTAATAGGAAAGAAAGGGGTTAAAAATATTCTTGCTGGCAGCACAAGCGATCTTCCAGGGCTCCACTTGTCCTCTAACCTTTCTTCTCTATCCACTTTTCCCATTTAAGAAATCGTGATCCACATTACAAGAAGAGATTCCTTCTAATTCTTAGAGAACTTTATTTTTACTATTTTCTTGCCATAGCTGAGCCCTGCCTCTAAAAGTAGCAGCCTGCCTAGAGTGTTTCCCAGTAGGTGATGACTGATGACTGTGCTCTGGATTTTATCTCGATTGTTTCATGCTGCAGGTTTTTGCACATTAGGATTACAGGCCTAACTCTGGAAAAGCTCTTCCAGCTCTACAGGCCACTGGTGCCCTTTTTAGTTGGTTCTTACTTCAGCTGACTCAAAAATACAATTAATTTTGCTTCCTAGGAAGATATATTTTTGATTTGCTTTTGCTGGCACCTGAAGAAAAATTACATTAAGCCAAAGAATGGTAATAGAAAGAAGGGAACTCAACTTTTATCTCATTTTCAATAAGAGAACGTACCCACTTCAGGAGACAGACTAAGTGGCGTTAACCTTACTTCGCTCTCTTGGTCTTGTAGAGCTTTGATTCAGGCTTATGAAATTATCCTGCAGGGACAGAACTGTATTTACAGACTTCCATTTTTAATAAACTAAAATTTCACATCCTCTTCTATCATTCATGCCAGCAGCAGCCTGCGTGATTTCCAGCAGTCCAGTGAATGTAACACGTGTCTCAGCATAAGCTGAAAATCCACCCAAGAAGCAAATTACTGATCTCCATAATCCTGCAGCAAGACTGCTACTGGAACTTGGGGGAGTTTGTTTAAAGTCAGCTTGGCTGGAGCTCCTCTATTCTGCAGCAACTGCGATATCTGAAGTGTTCACTGAGGGAGAAAATAACTTCCCTGGCTGGCAGGAACATGCCTGCTCACATTTTACACAACAAAACGCAACAGGATATTTTCAAAGGCTGTTGGAAATAGTAGCAAACAGGGCAAAGTGAACAACAAACTAAACAATTGCCAGAATAAAACATTTCCCCAGCCAATTACTGGGAAGTTCAGTCTTAGTTGAAGCCTGGGAGAGAGGTCTCAGTTAATTCGGTTAAAAGTTCCATGTGAGAAAATCCTACAGATTTTCGTAGAAAACAAACTGAATTTGAACTTAATGCAAATTACTATGCACGGCTGAATGGAAAAAAAATGCAGCAGTAACAGAAAATTGTGTGATTCCTGTAGATGTTCTGTGGCAGCTGTGGTGTCTCTGTGCATCAGAGACCTTCCATTCTCCAGATATTCCAAACCTGTCAGAGAGCTGTGCTGAGCCTGTGTCAGCCCTGCTTAACTCCACAGGTTGGATTAAGCCAAGGAATGGAATAAGGAGTGCTACTCCCTGTTGGTTCTGTTGAAATGGCTGTTTGTTGACAAGTGCCTACAAAACCAGGTGCAGACATCCAAGGTGATAGTTATTTGCCACAGCCTCTGCAATCCTTTCTGTGGGTCCCTGAATCAATCCAAGCCCAAATGAAACCAGAAGACCTGTGCCACTGCATTTCCTGACTTTCCAGGAGCCCTAGAAGGCAAATCAGCACCATTTGGAGCTTTTTCTCATTGTTACTAGTTCCTGGGTCCTTTTCATGGGCTCTTTTGTGAATCAAACTGTTTGCTTTTCATCTGTGGAATTTCTTACTAGATGTTATTTTTAAATGAGGCTTTGGTTTCTCACATGCCTCATGGAAATATAGGCAAACGTGAAAAGCATCTACTGGAAAAATCTCCATACTTCAGCAGGCCCAGAGGATTTAATAATCAGCATGAGATTTTCTTCCTCTCATTTACTGACTCTTTTGTTTTTAAAAAAACAGTCCTAATACTAAACAAACAAACAGAAAGCCCCAGTTGCTTCTCTTTCTCAGTGCTTATTTTTGGATGACCTCCAGAATCATCTTTTGACTGTGGTTGCTGACATCCTGGGCTAAGGCTGCATTCAGTAGCCTCAATATTAATAGAGGGGCTTTGGGGATTTTTTAAATTTTATCTATTTACTTTTTAACAGGGAGGAGTCAGCATTCTGGCTTTGTTGTTCTGGGGATTTTTAAACAGACAAAGCAGCAGAATGGAAATGGAAAATTAAGGACTGATTCATTGACTCCAACGATATCTCCAGAAAGATGCCAGTCATTTGTTGTGGTGAGAAGGAGAAAAACCTTCTGGTAAAAATCAGAAAAAAATTAAAGTTGCAATCCTTTCCTATAAGAACTCTTAGAGTTTAGCACCTTCAAATTATTACATATGAGTATAACACTCTCCTCAAACTTCAGGTTGGCTGAACGTTTCCAAATAAACAAGTTCCTGCTTCATTTCCCCTTGCTGATGCACTTAGGAGTAGAAAGCTGGCCCAGGACACGGCCCATTGCAGGTTTATTCAGCCCCTAAGTCATGGTGCACTGGACACACAGACTGCAGCTCTTATTCCTTCCCCCACCCAGCAGCAGGACCTGGGGAGAAGTGGGCACTTCCACGCTCCCTGGCCAGCAGCAAGACTTTGTAACTCACTTCTGTTCCCACCTACACGGAGCAAAGCATTTTTTGCCATTCAACAAAAAGAAAATGGGATGGCTTGGGTGAAAGTTAAAGCCTTGCATCAGCCTGACATGGACCACTGGTCCCTGACAGCTGTTCACACCACATCTGCTTTGCTCATCTGCTGGCCCAGGGCCAGCGGTGGTTGCAGGGGAAGACTTTTAAGCAAGAGTAGGAAAGGATCAAGTGCTGTCCTTGGAAGAACTGAAAAAAAGAAAAAAATTTAGGCCAAAATTAGTAGTATGTGAAGAAAGGAAAAGCTGGCTGATCATCTGGGTCAGCTGCAGTAAGATTCAATAGACAAGTTAAATCAGGAGCTTAATCAATTTATTTAATGAAAGAAAGGTTCGGTGCGGTAAGAGCCAAGGTGAAAAACTCCCTAAGAGGAGTGAAAGATGGAAGAGCAAGAAGAAGAAGGTATGATGCCTTCAAACCAATCCTGGCAGCATTTCTTTTGGGGAGTTTGAGCTCTCTGGAAGCAAACCACAAATGCTCTGAAAAATAAATGAATTTCAGGAGAGAAAATCTCCACCTCAAAGCTCGGACGCACTCTATAGAGAGCCTTACCCTTTGTGAGTGTTCCTGGAACTGGTGATGTGGCTGAAGGCTCCTACAGTCAGGATCAAAGGAAACCCAAATGTACTTCACTGACAGTAACTCTTAACTGCAGTCTCAGTGCTCTGGGATAGACCAGGAAGTGTGCAGAGAACTTTAATGCTCACGGATACTTGGTGCAGGAAGCAGGACCGGCACTTCTAGAGTTAAATCCATATATTCTACTGCTGCATCTGGGATTAAATGCTGACAGTTCCCTTTGGTTTACATTACTGAACTGGATAAGATAAAATTAAAGTCCAAACAAACAAAAGCAGTCTTTTTTTTAAAAAAAAAAAGAGATAGTTTTATAGTGGAAGATAATGACTGGCAGCTAATAGAAGTTTAAAGCATCAGCGTGGTTGGAAACAGTATTACATGAAGTGATCCTAAGACTGCAACTTACCTCTTCCCTGTGATTCTTTATTGGCATACAGAGAATGCTCTGAGTCTTATACCCTGTGATCTGGTCAACTTCTGCATTGAATCTTGGATCCTGAAAAAAATACAATTATTAGACTGCTTGATGAAATATCACTTCTTTTTCTTCCTTGGTTTAAAGGTTAAGAAAAGCAGAATATTACCCAGGATAACACAAGTTCCATTACTAGGTAATAATTATATGAAGTTGTTATTCTCAGGGTGTTAAAACAAAAACCATGAAGAACAACAACAAACCCACCCCCCCCAAATCCTAGGAGAAGTCTTTTTTTGCACCTAGACCATCATTATCATGAACATGTACACAGACCAACCATCCCTGGTGGAGCTTTTATCATCAAGAAGAGGTTACAGAAATACACTGAAAGACACATGGCCACAGAGGAACGAAGTTTCATGACTGTGGTCAGTGGTTTTGCTTTTATCAGAGATTGCTTGTTTCATATTTTTCACCTCAATATTGTTACAAAACTCTGGTTCTTTCAGTCATAGCGCCCTGTGTCTGTGCACACATGTATCTACAGCACAGGTATTATAACCAAAACCACGGGGTGGGCTTTGCACCTTCGCCAGTTTAAGTGAACACAGGTCCAAATACAGGTACTGAAGTGGCAATATTTCAACAGCTGATCATAAGGCACCTTCTTTTTTTGGAGAATTGCTCAGGAGAAGTTTCCTCGACTCACCTCATAGGCGTTCTTGATGTTCAGAGGTTGGCCTATGGCTGCCACATGCCCCACGATGCCCTTGTTCCACTCCAGGCGGATGCAGTTGTTGGAAGCTTCTTCCAGGGTGGAGCCTTCTGCCACATCAAACAGCCTGCTGACGAGGAACTTCTCATTGGAGCTGTCCTCACAGACCAGGAACAGGGAATAGCGGTCCGCTGCTATCAGCTCGTGGATATGCAGGAAGATCTTATGGCACAGCGCCGTGACATCCAAGTGACTGGAAATGTCTTTTACAAGTTCTAATAGTCTTGAGCACTGATCCCCTGCACTGGTCTCAATCCTCGGAGATGGCAGAGGCATCTGTTCCTTCTTTTCAGAGCCTGAGAGGAAGCTCACTGCTCCTACCGAGTCCGTGACAAAAATAGGCCTTAGGGGTCTGTCGAATTCCGAAGCAGAGATTTTCCTCGCCGGTGTCCCAGGGCTGGTGGTCTCGGCACAGGTAGGTTGGTGACAAGCACAGGATTCGCTCTGGGACTTGGTTCCCTCCTTGCAGACTGGGATGGTGTGAACTCTCTCAGCAAACCATGCATTAACCATTTCTCTGTCAAACAAAAATCCAAATACAGTGAGCGATGTGAACGGGAAACCCTCGGGCACTAACACATATTGGAAGCTGATGCTGCAAAGAGGAGAACTTGAAACCTTTTCACCCAGAGGACACCGATGCACCTTTAGGCTCCTCTGTATCAATGCTTTCCAATTTTATGAAGCACTCAGCCCAGATTAAGCAGTAACATTTTATGCCCCATAAAAAAGAAGCTATTTCTGCCTAAAGGAAATACCTGGGTAGGGCAGAGGGAGACCACTTACGCTGCGCCTTTCAGAATACAGATCAGAAGTTTACACCATCATTTTGTGCTTGAAAAGTTCCAGTCCTTCCCATTCCTAAGATCTGGATTTCTGTATAAGATGTATATACAATTTGTATGAAGACAAAACCTTCTGCTTTAATTCTGTTTTTCAGACCATTTCTGACCTCTAAAAAGATAATTCTGAACTTCAATTCCCTCTGTCAAATCACCTGCCGCCCCTCCTATTTTTATGTCACCGATCTTCTATTTTTAAGTTAACTTCCTCTGCTCTCTGAGTTAATGAAAAATGCTGGTTTGACTCAAAGCATAGAAGTTTTGCTTAAAAACTGTCATAAAGAAACATGAATGTTTCTATTTCAGCCCCCTTCAAAATAATGAAAGGACAGACTGTTTTCAAACATCTTTCCTATTTCCTTTCCTTGCAGATGAAACTCATTGTCTAACTCAACCCAAAATACTGAATAACCCTAAAATTGTATTTTTTAAGAGTTCATCACCAATTAAAAAAATGTCATGCATCTCTAGTATTTAACCGTATTTCTCAAATTAATTAGCACTAGGAAGCCAACCCTAATAATGTCCTCACTAAATACAGCATGTCTTCCATTGGGCACAAGCACACATATCATCAATAACAGGAGGATACTTTTTCTTATCACCATAATATTTTCTTGTCCAAAATTGGGTTTGTTTGTTTGGGGGTTTGTTTGTTTGTTTGTTTGTTTTGGCTGGTTTTTTTTTTAAATGCAGGGCTTTTTATTTGGTTTGCTCAGTGCCGAGGATCCCTCACAGCCCATGCCCTACTCTTAGAAGTAACGATCTTTTTGCTGCATTACATAACATACAGGCCTGTGAACAGCAAAAAAAATCCCTGTTAGAAGTCTGATCTTTTGGAAACCTTTCCTGGTGGTCATGTTTTAAATTTGGGATATTTTTTATTTGCTCAGCAGCCCACAGGAATTCTGAGAGTGGAGCTGAATGAAGCCATGGAGATGAGTCAGGTTAGTCACCCGCTGATCGGTTACATGCCCCAGTGTACTTCAAATATGCCCTTTTTTTTCTTCTGTTGGGGAGGTTTGAAAGAGTTTTCCAGATTTTGCAATCACATGTCATTTGGAGACCTCAACTGCAGGCAAACTTGCTATAAAACATTGAATTATTAAAACTACCAATGACCCGTATTATAGCAGTGATACCTATTTTTTGTGGAGTTACCTCATCCAAATGCTTCTTGTAGTGAAGCAGCATAAAGAACAATTAATTTATTATTAGAACTTTAACAGTATTACTTTACAGTACTTAAAGAGGATAAATGGGAGTCGTGACCATGCATTACTGAAACACATAATACGATTTGCATAGGACAATGTTACATTTGCAAAAGCTGTTTCAGTGAGAGTCCAAATAACAAGCTGGCATTTGGTAACATTTGGAATTTTCATTTATTGGACTGAATAAGAAAGAACAAAAATTTGGGATGAAAATGACCAAAAATATCCTTAAGGAAAATAAAAAGCTTAAGATGCAAAAAAATTTGTAAGTAAATGGAGTACAACCTCTACAATCAGTACTGGTAACTCCTGTCACCCTGTGTGTTATATGTGGGTTCTTTTTGTTTTACTCTGAATTTCCTCAAAAAAATAAATTACCTGGAAAATTTTAGCTTTTTCTAAACAAAATTATCATCTAGCACTAAGGCTGCAGAAGAGAACCTGAAAATGCCAGGTGGGTGGATTTAAACCTGAGACACAAGAAGGTAGGTGCAGAATAATCAGTAGTTTTAAAGAAGTGCCTTGACCTAGATTCACAATTGTACAGTTGTTGGGTGAGAGCAATTTGCAGAGCAATCTGATTCACTGCTTATTTCCTCATGAGTAAAGGAGAATATAAAATGCTGTCATTTCACCTACTTCTGGTTTACACTGAATTTACATATGTGGACAAGTTGATACAAAATGCAAGGGCAGAGAAAGAATCTGGCACCCTTTGTGGACAAAGCAAAAGCTACAGGAAAAGTTTGATTTATCAGTTGAAACCTGTCATTTTATTTATTCTGGAGTGTTGTATAATGATGTCCCCTGGCCTGTAGCAGTAGCAATCAGTACTCTGAATTCTAATACCTGTTCTCAAACTGTGGCCATGAAATTATTTAGTTTCTACCATTTTGCCTTTTTACTGCGTAAAATAAGCTTTCATTTCTCTGTCTCGTGGAGGTTACCGAGGGATGTGGAACATAACTGTAAAACCTTTCACATGAAAGGAATTACATTTAGCAGGAACTGACTACTTGTTGGGTATCTGCACTGTTTATGAAGCGCTGCAGCATTGAACAGAACTATATGTGGAGCTGCATAAATATGAGTAACTTATTCCTGTCCTTTAATGTCTCTTAGATGATGGTTCAGTAACTTGCCAACAAGGTGCGTGATTCTCAGAAAGCTCCTTAAGTTAACAACAACAGCAACAAATCCTTAACTAAACTGTTTAAAGCATGCTTTGGAACTTCAAACCATTTAAGCATTTTTATTTGGGCAACAGGAAAGCCATTCAAATTAGCTGGAAAAAGAACAGTGTTCGCTGACCTTTACTGAATGCCTCTTCTAACAAGGAAACTATTTAGCTCCTTTTACTCACCCAGTTACACACACGGGTGGAAGAACTGGCACTTCTCATTAGCTGACGTATTCTAACTCTATTTAAAATCTATCAGGCAAAGTCCTGACATGCATTTGCTTGTTGACACTCAATCCTATTTAACAATGCCTGACAAGAGGAGTATTATGACTAACAGGAGTACTCTCACAGCACAGAATCGACTCAACAGATAGCTGATACCAGACACTAACTGAACCACAAGTGAGGTTACTGGAAATTAGTAACAAGTGCTATGTAGGATTAAGATGTCGTTTTTAAAGGGCTACAGGAAGAAATAAACACTTGTGACTAGTCTATTCATATGAATAGTTTGCATTAGGCATTGGCATTGTCAAGAGACGATTGTTAAGTACAAGAGCCTTGCTGTAGTTTAGAAGGTGCAGGAGCAGATTCTGATCCATGCAGACAGTTAAAATCAGTGCAATGTCTCTATCCCAGCACAGCAATCACTGCCCGTTGAGGAGTTACAGCATCCATTCCTCATGACCTGGATGCATCCTTTACTGCAGTATGAGCCTTCACTCAGGAGAGCTGTGATTTATCCCAGAGTTCATAAATAGCAATTTTTTAGTCACTTCTATCAGCCAAACCCAGTCTTTCCTCTATAAAGCACAGGACAGTAGTGACTGCTGAATTTGGCTGGTGACTCCATCAGCAGGTGACAAAACTGGAGAAGAATTTTGGAGAGATGGGGATGGGAAGGGGATGAAAATACAATGGCAGGCAAAATATTTGAAGGAAAAAAGAAAAAAAGATTGCGTGATCCTCCCCTCTCTCATTGCTTATGTACAAATACACATTATCTGCAGTACATGAGGACTTGGGAACTTCAGAGGAATTCTTTGGCCCTGATTTGTTAAATGCTGTATAGGAAGTCCTATAAAGCAAGAAGTTTTCAATATGAATAGGCAACAAAAATAGATCACTTGGTAAGAAAACACAGGCACAAGGATGTGACATGGCTTGAGCCAGGTCATGCAGGAGGGCACAAGTAGAGCTGAGGACACCCTCAGGTCTAAGACCTGAGGAGAACCTTGCTGTATTTCCTGGGCCTGTGTGTTAAACCATGCTGACACAACACTAATCACTATTCTATTCATACACTGGGAATATTAAATGATTTACTGTACCCATCTTCATTGTGATTATCTTCAAAATACACAGTAGACTTCTCATAAAAAAACCCAACCCAGTGAAGATGTTTAAATATTAACAGCCAGATTATGATTGTCTTGCTCACATATATAACCACACTGCATATGTAAGACAGTACCAACATGACCATTCAGCAACTGTTTGGTATCTTTGGACAAAATGGGCAAAAACCAGAATGCAAAACTAATACCAAGATGCAACAATGACAGTAAACTGCATCTTGCTTGTCTTGCACAAAGAATGCTTAATAATCACAGTACCATAACAGAACCGATTGATAAGTAGCTTTCAGTGAAACAACTAATAATTCCCCATTTTCTCTGTTGCTCATGAATCTTTCATATATACCATGTTTAATGTTTCAGTAGTTGTGTGGCCTGTTTTGGTAATTTTTCACTCAAACCAGCAGTTGCTGATAACACACTTCAGGAGAAGGATTCCAAACTTGCCTACTAGAAAATGCCAGCTTTCAAGTATCTGAATTCCTGGGGCCTAATCGTGCTAGTGTTGAAACCATCTATATTTCAAGCTAAGCTTCATAACTATTTTCTCAATTGCCTTCCTTAATATAACCACTAGATGTCTTCAAATTTCTCTCCCGCATCCTGGCATAATTTAAACATGGAGATCATTTAAAGCATTAGCAATAACTCAAAGCCTATTCAGTTTTAACAAATGAATTTGGAATTCAAAGCTACTAGGAGGTTACACTTGCCTTCCCACTTGCTATTTCACCGTCATGTTCTAAGTGGGTTTTTGCCTTTTCTGGCCATAGAAAAGAGGCCTCGTTAGATGGAAAGAGCAAACTGACCGTAAAAGAAGTGTTTGCAAACTGACTGAAAGAGTAGCTTGACAAAAACAATAGTTGTTTTTCCTTAAACCCTTTTCTATTACAGTTAGTGGAGATGCCATTTCTCGCAGTGGTAGGCAAGCAGTTTTTCAGGATGAAGTATGACTTCAAGCGAGTGCCAATTTTATAGCACATCTCAGTCCAATACATTAGCATACATTTAACATTAAACGTTTCAAGTGGCACAAATGACTTCTGTCGGAATACAGATCTAAATTAAGGACTCTAATTCTTGGTTCAAACCATGCTCATAAAAGACTGAATTAACCTTTCAGAACTATGAAATTTCGATCTTGTCTGAATGCGCATTTTTTAAAATAGGAGCCAGAGGTTGCTTTATTATCTGTAAAAAACGTATTCAAAGTGGAGAACTAACTCTAACTGGCTGTTCTTGGCTATTTTCAAGTTTTCTTTAACAACCAAACTGCAAGCTTAACTTTTTATAAGAAAGCTTTCTTCCACAGAAGGGACCTTCTAGTCACACTCTAAGGGAAGACAGAATAAATCCTCTGGGACTGAAGGTCAGATTCTAAGACCTGACCTTTATTTCTTGTTCCAAACTCAAAATTTTAAAAATAATTATGTACATAATGATTTTATTGTGGAAAGCCACAGGACAATACCAGTAATTTTGGTGAAAGATGGATTAAGACTTAAGTTCACACCTACCTGGAGACCTCAGGCCCACTAAATTCCTAAAACAGGGGTTTAGTAGGACTTAAGTGGTGCAGAGGCTTAAGGATGGCTCTCTGTGCTGGGATGAGTTCACCATAATGCACAAATAAATGGGAAAAATATACATCTTTTACTAAGCAAATATATTTAGTGGCTGTATTTTCAGTGCCAGACCTGATGTGAAATTACAACCATTGAGTTCTCCACAAGGGCCGTTTGAGTAGGGCTTCTTTTCTGGCACTTCATAAATAGCTCATTTTCTATTTAATTCCCTTTTTTTTTTATATTGTTTTCTTCGAGTCAATCACATAAATGAGAAAGCATTCCATATAAATTTAAGTATGTTTCTTTGCCAGTGGGGAAGAGAATTACTTTTATACTGTGGTTTTGTTAACTGCATTTTTTCATGGCAGAAGCAAAATGCTTCCGCTTTAACAGTGAAAATGAAAACAGGTGGTAAAATATTAGTTCAAGTCAGGAATGTATTGCCTGGAATTCCTTTGTTTGTAATCCTTGATCTCAGCCATGTATTCCCGCACAATTCAGCTTTAATTCAGCATAAACATAGGCTGTGATGAACTTTATTGGGTCTGAAGACATCACAGGTGATTTATCATGAATATAATATGATAGTAAAGTTACCCCGAAACAAAGGAAGGCAGAAAGGGGTGTTAACTGTTAAAGTAGTTTCCCCCATCTTATTTTCTACCTAAGGTTTACCAGTAGTGTTTTAATTAGTGTATTGTGCACACCCGTTTGTTTCTTTATCACCTGGGGCAAACTGTAGGCAGTAAAAGCACGTTCTCCTTGGAGCTACTCACAATCTTCTGCTGCCTAGTTCATCTTCACACCAAAACATTCTGCGTAGGAGTTCAGTTTAGAGCTTTTAGGGAATTTAAGATGTAAATTGCTAGTAAGTGGTTTCTTATAATTTCTCAAATGACAGTTTCTTCAGTCTACAGTAATTGCTGTTTTAGAGGTTGTTTCCAAGATACTCCAGCACACACCTACCTTTATTTCCAACAACAAATGCCAGAAATACTCAATCACATTTACAACTTCATGAATGTGGGTAACATTCCTTACCTTCCTGAGTGCTTTTTGAGTCAGGAGTTTAAAATAGTTTGAGATGATCTTAATGCTTTGCTGTTATCAAAAAAGGCATAAGGATATGGATACATTATTTATAAGTGGGATAACTACAAAGGTCATTAGACCAAGAAGAAAACTGTACAAAATTTCACAGAAATCAATTTTTTTTCCTGTCCTTACTTCTCAGAAAAGCTCAGTAAACATCCAATAAAACCAAGTAAGTGGAAGAAAATATTCTGATCCCTGCCTTAATACCACTGCTTCCTGTGGTTTTTCCAAGCCATGGTCCAAAGAATCAGTGGGTCTGCAGTCCTCTTGTTAATACTTCACACAGGGTAACTTAGAAAAAAGCAAGTCCCCCTTCAGCACATCCAAACAATGTGCACAGGATTCTGTGCCTCCCCTGGAAAGCTGTGAGGGGTCCTTCAATCATACAAGTTCAAAGCCCACTGTCTATTTACTGCGGTAAATAGGGATGAATATGGCTCGCACCTGTATATTTTTGGCATTATTATTTTTTTATATGTCAGTGATACCTTTATAAGAAAAACGTGGGCCAAAGCACATTTCGGTGCAGAAGACCTTCAATAGCTCTGTCTTTGAAAACCTGAATATTCCTTCAGAAAAAATTCAGCACACATGTGTTACCAAACAAAACAGTGACATAACGCATATGACACATAATATTTACGGGAGTCAACTTCAAATAACCAGCTCAAAATGAAAAGCCCCCGAGACACAGAGACTAGAAGGCAAATGTCCCGAGTAATGCAGTGCTGCAGGCAGGACATTACAAATTGATTGTCCACCAGCCATGAAGACGAAAAAAACCCCAAACGACTGTGCTCAGGTTTTTTCAAAGGAATAATTGTAATCGATATATTCAAGTTATGCAGCTTCTGAATTCCAGCGCGGTGTCCCAGTAAATGCGACTCCTGGAATCCTCAGTGAAGCACTGTGAAGTACCATGGTGTTAGGGACATTTATTTTTCCAAATACCACCCCACCTTAATTCATTTGTAAATATTTCCCAACCCTGCTAATAAGCCATTTATTTATTTATAACAAAATAATCTTATTTCCAGTGAAAGGCATATAAAATTTGGGTCAATAATTTGTCTCCATCATGCCGGACATTTAGGAGACCAGACAAAAACTGCCTGTAACAAAGCAGTTACCTCTAACCAAGAGGAGACCTTTTACTCTGGCTGTTTTGGCAGTCTGCTGCTTCTGACTGCAAAGAGCACCAAGGCAGAATCAATCCCATATTTTTAAAAGTAGGGACAAACAGGAAGTCAGAAATACAGAAGTATTCCATAGGGGTTTATAATAAGTATCATGTTTGAGCATGGCAACGCGTGGATTGCTTTTTTAAAAGAACATAAAAAGGTAAAACTTCAGGAAGAGAAAAAGCCATAAATGTGATAAAAAACCCCTGCAGATTATGCCTTCATAGAGTCTAGTTAGAACAATTACGGCTGTAGCAACAGGATGGGGAAACACGAGATACAATCTAAAAGAAGAATCATTTTACTTCAAAAGGTTTCTTCTTCTGGGAAGCCAGAATATGACAGGCAATTCCAAAACTTTTGGAAGGGGAAAAATAACAAGAGGAGTTGGAAAAAAAAATAAATCTTAAATTTAGTAGGAGCTGGGCATTTAGAAACTCTTGATCTTTAAATGTACAGTATAAAAAACTCTCCAGCCAGGTGGTTTGTTACCAGCACTGTGTATCACTGAGTGAACAAATCCATCTCATCCCCAAGTGTGCTGGTGACACACTTCCCCTTTGTTGTTCTGCACTTTGATCACACTGGAACAGCACTTCATGGATAATACCTATTTATACTGCCTCTGCACACCACTTGTCTGCCTGCTACAGGATAAAGTAGTAAAAAACTGATTCCGTAGCTTCCTACTCGCGGGATCACGGTTTATTCCCAGCCTCGAAGGAGGGATAATTCCGAGCTATTCCCCGGGATGACACGCTGTGGGATTGCAGCCTTGCGCTGCGCAGGGAGAATCCCACGAGCACGGCTCTGTCGGAGAATATCCATGAAGCCGGCCCAGGCTCAAGGGAGGCAGTGAGGTGGCCTGCCTGCCAGCACTGCCCACCTCGGGGCATTGCACATCAAAATACAAGGGGTAAGACATTTGAATGTCCTCATCCTCTACAACACGGTGTAGGGCAGAGAGGAAAGCAGGTGCACGTTTGTTAAGCAGACGACCTGCAGCCCTTCCCTCCAAGAACCCAGAACACAGACTGGGGAGCCCAGTGACTCCAGCAGTTGTTATGAACTAATTGTTAATAGAAAGAAATACCGTCTTTTGAAGTGCTGCCTTGCCAGAAAAGGTAATTTTTATTTGAATCATGACAACAGATACTAATATCAAACTGCCCTGTGCAAACAGGAGATAACTATTCAATGATTATATGAGATGATGTGACTCCCATACTTCAAAAAAACCCAACAAGACAAATATGCAGGCGTAAGACCACCCAAATAATTAATTTTATAAGTATTAAGGCACCTAATTAATTTTTTTTGGTGGGAATTACCAAAAGAACTACTGTATAAAATGCTATGGGAATTAATTAATTGCAGAGGAAAATATTTAAATGATTTAATATCTATAATAAAATTCCTGTATTAGGTTCTGATCCAAAGCTCATTACTATCAGTGGCAAGGGCTCGTATGGCGCTGTCATAAATGGTTGAGCTGGTGATCTTTTCCTATTATTATGTAGAAATATTTGAGAAACAAATAGAGAAACTATCTCTATCCATTAGCAGTTGTGCCCATGAAGTCAAATATATGAAGTCAAATATGCCTCTGTGCTCCTCAAGATACCAAATTAACTAAACTTCTTGGTCTGTTGCTTTTAGGACCTGTGAGAACTGTGGCATATTATGAAGCAAAACAAAAAATGAGAGGCAGTAAATTATGATTAGGAAAGAGTTGAAACTAGTTCAAGGAACGCTGCTTTACTTGAGAGAGTAAATATAATGCCAAGTAGCAAAACATTAACAGCATAGTCTTTGTTCAATGTGTGCTGCTCTACAAAGATTCAGCTAAAACAAAGCATGGCATTAAATTTTAGGGTTTTCTCTTTTCAAGCTCTAAGTAACACTACCATGTAGAACATTAAGCCTCTTTACAAAGTACATCAGTTCTTTCAAACCGCTCAGCTCTTCATGTCATCCTCTTTGAACCAATATACACTCAAGTAATTTGTCATTTGTCTTTTGGAGGTACAAACTTATATATAAAAAAGGTATTCCTTATTATATAGTAACAGTTTTCTATTCATACAGCAAGGACAAAAAAAAACAAACAACAAACCAAACATTCCATGCACGACAGCAGAGAAGAGAGTTTTGAGACAAATGCAATGTTTCCATCATTTCAAAAACATCACAGAATTGTTGCCAAGCAAGAACTCAAAAGTCAACAGTTTTTCTGCAGAGCCCTCTCTAAGTCAGAGGCATGGCCGTCACAGAGACACGACTGAATTGTATTTTCTGAACTACTGCCTATTTCAGAGCCGCACAAACACAAATCTGTGCCTCAGCATTAAAAAAAAAAAAAAAGGATTAACCAAACCTGTCCATGGGGAAAACAAATCTGGCACAGCGGTTACTATTAATTAGCATTCCTATTTGTTCAATACTACATCCAGTTTCCAAAGGAAGTGTGACAGGCTGAACTAATAAAATGCTACTTCTCAAAGCTGCTAACACCCTATTTCCTGGGCAAACAAGCTGCCCTTCAGTGACACACCATGCACTAGTGTTCTGGAGAGTATCAAGGTTAACTACTTCCACCTATGCATCCTGCACCTATGCACAGCCTGTTTTAAAACAAAATCAACATTTAAAAGACATTCTTAAAGGCATTTTTATTACTTTTTTTTTTCTGTCAAATGAACCTAAGGAAGCAGCAGCAGAAGGGGACCGCCTGACAGATGGTCACAAGTAAGCAGGTGACCCCTGAAGCTTTCTAGCTCTCTGCGAGTCAATTATCAATGGGGATTTCTCCTCTTACCGCCCCATCCCATGCAGAGAGGAGCAGCAGCAAAACCTCATTCAGAATGCATCCATCCCTGCTAAGTGACTCGGGGAAGCAGTAAATCAGCAGCGGTGAGCAGATGGTGCGAGCGGCTCGGGAGCGAGCGGGAGGGCAGCGGAGAGGAGCAAAGCGAGCCCGCGGAGACGGCGTGTCCGAGGAGCCAAGCACAGCGCTCACTAACCCGAGCTCTCGCTGAGACAGACCGTGGGAGCCGCAGATCGCCCGTGCTCTGCATCCCCACTGCTTTGTTTATCGGAAAATATTCAAAATGGAAACCTGACTCCACTTCTAAAAATAGCCGAATTTAGTCCAATTCAACTCGAAGTCCCGCTGCCGAAGTGTGTGACAACGGTGAGCAAATACCTCGTCTTATCTCCGAAAGGCAGCATGTCAAGCCAAAGAGGGGAGAAAAGCCCCGACGAGCTCTTCAGGTCCTCGACATCGGGCTCTTCGCGAGGACCGACAGCCAGAAGGGGCGAGAGCCGAGCGGCCGCCCCCGAGCAGCGGCGGAGCCCGGCGGCCCCGCGCCGCCCCCTGCCGGCAGCCACCCCTCCCTGCCCGGGGCTGTGCCCGGGGCTGTGCCCCCGCTCCCCCCGGGCAGCGACCCCTCCCTGCCCGGGGCTGTGCCCCCGCTCCCCCCGGGCAGCGATCCCTCCCTGCCTGCTGCCCTGCCCGGGGCTGCGCCCCCGCTCCCCTCCCGCAGTCCCGGGGTCAGCACGGCGTCCGTGAGGTGCTCGCCCCCCCTGCTCGGGCGGAGCTCCGCTCTCGAATGCACCGCGCACGGCTCGTCAGCTCCCTCGGCACTTAACCCGTGGCCCTCGCCCCGCCGGGGGCCGCCCAGATGTCAGAAGAGGTGACGAGCCCACAGGGTGACGGAGCTCTTGAAGAGCAGCGCTTTGTTTTGCGTTGACTAAGTACTGACATAACCCACCCTCCACAAGACAGATGCTGTCTGAGGCTACTACCTACTTCGCAGGGCTGGGAAATACGTACTTGCTTGCTACTCACGAGAAGTTGGCTATGGCTGTTTTAAAGCGAGAAAAAAAAAACAAAACAAAACAAAACAAAAATAAATAACTAGGAGTCCAGGGCACGGAGCTCCAGGCTGGGATCGCTTCGCTGACCGGCTCCCGGTGCCGGGCGGGCGCTTCCCAGCGGAGCGGCCGCGGGCCGGGGTCTGCAGGCGAGAGCCTGCGGGGAAGCGCCGCGTGTGCCCGTCGGTGGCAGCCGAACGGGGCTGCTGCGCCCTGCTTTCAGTTTTTGCTCTTTCGAGGGTGGGGGCGGCGGGAGGGGACCTGGGGGAGTCGCTTCTTTTTATTTTCTTTGGAGACAGCAAAGGGAAACGGGAAAGAGCGAGCTTTCGCTGGGAAGAAAGGAACTGCCTCTATCCGCCTCCGCTCCGGTCTTACCTTGTAGCTTTCCTAACAAAGTAAGAGCGGGTAAAGTCGCCGTGATCGTCCAGCCACGCTTCCACCGCTTCCTGCTCGGGCGGGGGGGCAGAGCAGCGCTCCATGCTCCCGCCGCCGCTCTGCCGCCTCCTGCCGCGGCTGCCGGCGCTGCCTTCCCCCCGGCCCGGCCCAGCCCGGCCCGGCCCTCCTCCACTGCCGGTGCCCGGGGCTCCCACCCGTGCCTGCGCCGCGCTCCCAGGTGTGCGGCCGGCAGGAAGCCCGGTGCGCGGCACCTCAGCGCATCTCCGGCCCGGCCGCCGGTCCCGCCGCGGGCACAGCCGGCTCCACCTCCGCCGCGGCCCCGCCTGCCTCCAAAAAGTGGGAAATCGGGTGTCACTTCGGAGTGGTTCGCTGCGGGGTGTCAATATGTGATCTTTGACAGACCTCAGCCTGGGTATGAGTGCTAAAGCCCTGGCTTTTCAATCCTTCATGCCTACAGTGCGGCTCTTAGATGCCTTTCTGACATTTAATAAGCACAGCCTAGCTCTGAAGATGCTCAGCTCACAGCTCCTACTTTCTCTAAAATTAGACAGCTAGGACTGAATTTTTGGTTAACACTGAGCATCACTTTCATGTATTCTAGTTCCATTCTAAGGTGTGCACATGCGCCCATTTATAATAATTTATACTCTGCATTCACAATAGACATTTCACGAAGTAGGATGCACATCCAAGGCTTCCTGTGTCATCACATGCAGTGTCTTTGAAGGTAAGATAACATATATCATATGAAGTGTTCTCTGCTGCTCTTAACCCCTTTTCAGGCATATATAGACTCGATTTATAGAGAGGTGGGATTCTGCAGCCTGGGAAGGGGTATCAACAGGAAAATCACAGCAAAGGGATTAAGAGCTTGTCCATGTGCTCGGGGGAAAAGTTTTGTCTTTTGTATCTTTATGTCACATCCGTGCACAGCACTCACTTGGACATGTGTGGGTTTTATCTTCTGTGTCTTTATGTCACATCTGTGCACAGCACTCACTTGGACACATGTGGGTTTTATCTTCTGTGTCTTTATGTCACATCTGTGCACAGCACTCACTTGGACACGTGTGGGTTTTATCTTCTGTGTCTTTATGTCACATCTGTGCACAGCACTCACTTGGACACATGTGGGTTTTATCTTCTGTGTCTTTATGTCACATCTGTGCACAGCACTCACTTGGACACAT